>NC_064617.1:65881518-66184548 GCF_023898315.1 Schistocerca nitens
GTGAGACCACCGAAGTTAAGCGCTGTCGGGCATGGCCGGCACTTGGATGGGTGACCCTCCAGCCGCCATGTGCTGTTGCCATTTTTCGTGGTGCACTCAGCCTCGTGATGCCAATTGAGGAGCTACTCGACCGAGTAGTAGCGGCTCCGGTCAAAGAAAACTATCATAGCGACTGGGAGAGCGGTGTGCTGACCACACGCCCCTCCTATCCGCATCCTCATTGAGGATGACACGGCGGTCGGATGGTCCCGATGGGCCACTTGTGGCCTGAGGACGGAGTGCTTAGAACTTCTTTAAGGGGGAGTCGTTTAATCATACGAGTGTAGCTTTCACTGGCGGTGTTGACTTCAGTAAAAAGGCTTATATATAGATGACGGCCTCTTATCCTAATAGTTTTAACTGAAGTTCTCGATGAAGGATTCGACATCCGCTATAAACTGGAGCAAATATCGATCCAGGAAGCATCACCAGTGGTACAAACCGACCGCAACATCCGCACTAAACCAACGGAGTTCTATTTGCCTAAATGTACTTGGAAGACATAAACCATGGAATATTCGAAGCCAACTGACTGAGCCATTTCTTAGTTGGGTCTATAAGCCAAAAACTATCTAATACGTCGTGCAGGAGTGTATTTCTACCACATCTTATTCATACAATGCAAAGGATCACCAGCGACTGATGGTAGATACTACTCGTTGGATTGAGAAGTTCAAACATCTTTCAGGCTGTGGTTAAGCCATGTCTCTGCAGTAGCCTTTCTTCCAAGACTGCTAGTCTCGCAAGTCATAGGAGAGCTTCTGTGGAGATTCGGTAGTTCATTGGCTCTGGTAGCTCAGTTGGCAGAGCTCTTGTCCACAAAAGGCAAAGATCATTGGTTTGGTACAGAGTGTTAATGTGCCTCGAAGTTTCATATCAGCACACACTTCGCTTCAGAATCAAAAATTCATCCCTATACGTATACAATGTACTTTGCAAGACAAAAAAATAGGCGCACAATGAATAGGTTATGAAAACTGGTAAAAAATTTATATTGATGCAGATATCGACGGAAAATGCAAAAAGAACTTTCGCGGCCGATGTATGAATGTGTGACGCTACAGAGCAGTGTTACTGCGCATCTGGATAGGATAATAACCAGGGAACATGTCGATACCAGGGCAAAAATTCTTTTCTAATTTCATTCCATGTGCACAGTTTGACAGTAACTATGCTTCGCAGACAGGCGCATCAACATTATACGCAGATTTTAGCATTTGAGAGAGGACATGTACTTCTCAAAGAAGCCTGTTAGTGTAATCGGCTAGAAAAGTACTTGTTGATTTTGGCGCCACCGGCTTTGCGGGCCAGAACCTCAACTGTGCCGTGCTTATCACGGCACACCACGCAGATTTTAAAAGCAAATTCCATCAGGTGCTGTCAGGTGCTGGTATCAGAGCTACCGAATCGAGCTCTCACGTCACCGAGTATAGAAAATAAAGTATTTCTTCCTCATACAAAGTAAATTTCATCAGACAACAGAAAACGTTGAAAATGCAGCCTCGTCTCTAGTGCACCCACTTATACGTGAAATTCTGGGGTAGTCTTGGCTACCAAGAAATTATTGAAAGCTTTTGATCGGGGTTCCTTCTTTCCCTTGTCTCGCAGGGTGAGGACATGTACAATCTCCCAAGATCTGTAACGGTCATATTCTTTTCTGCTCCATATTTATGAATACCATGGGGGAGGGGGTACTTCACGCTACCTTTTGAACATTTTGTAGTCTAGCCACTTACTAAATATATTAAAACTTGAGAAAAAAGGTTTACTGTTTTTAATTAATTCTTCTACCAGCTTCCATCAATGTTATAAATTTTTCAGTTAACGTAACCCAAAAATTTAAGTCTCAGTAGTAAAGGTAACTTTCCACAATGAGTAATGTACTGAGTATGTGTTGGCGCCAGCACACCATGCGGCACAGAGGTAATGAGAGTATCGATTCAGTAGAGGTGTCCGAAAAAGGTTAATCTTCGTTTGGCCATTACTTCAGATATTCTCTCTATATTTTTGTAGATCTCCTCATTACTTCTTATTTTCCAACCATCTCCAGTTTTTATTGCAGCCATTATTTTTCTAATAATCCTTCTTTACAGTACCTCCAGTCTGTCCATCTTATAGTTCATCGTTAGACACTCAGAGCCATATAAACATTCTGGTCGTACCACTGTGGAGTAGTGTTTTAGTTTTGTTTTTCTAGATACACATTTCTTGTTGAAAATATTTTTGGTCAAACCATATCCTCTTTCCTTTTTGTTAATTCTTACATCCATTGCAGATTTTTCTGGTCAATTCTGTTTATAGTCTCTCCAAGATATTTAAATTTATTTACTCACTCTATTTTACCTATTTGTGTTTCTATGAACTTTGGCGCATTTTTTTATATTTGTCATGAATTTTGTTTTTTCAGCTAAAATTTGGAGACCAGTTCTGTTTGCTATTTTTTCCGGAAGCTTTATCTGAGTAACTACTTCTGTCAAGTTTTCTGAAAGTATTGCAAAATCATACACAAAAGCCAAGCAGTTTACCTTGATTCCATTTGTTTTCCTTCCCAGAGTTGTTGGTTCAATTTTGTGATTTTTTTAGCTCCAAATTCCAGATCCTTAAAAATTTTTCTACAATACAATTAAACAGTGGAAGTAATAAACCATCACCTTGTCTAACACCAGTTTTTATTTCAAATGGCTGAGATACTTCTCCCATAAATTGGACTTTAGATATTGTACCTGTTAGTGTTTCACAAATTATATTTGCTAATTTTGATTTAACACCAAATTCTCTAATGACCTTATCTATTGTTTCTCTGTCTATAAAATCGAATGCTTTCTTGAAATCAATAAATGACACTATTATTGGTTTGCTGGTTAATAGTCTATGGCAAATTATTGACTTTAAGTTAAAAATTTGTTCTGCGCAGTATCTTCCCTTTTGAAAACCACCCTGATATTCTCCCAGTTGTTTGTCTAAAGTATCTAACCCTCTGTTCAGGAGAATTTTTGATAATATTTAGTATGTCACTGGCAGAAGTGACACTCCTCTGTAATTATTGACATTTTGTTTGCCTCGGTTTTTATGTAGTGGGTAGACTAATGCTGTTTTCCATTCAACTGGGATCTTTTCAGTTTTCCAAATGTTCACAAGAAGCAGTTGTAGGTCCTTTATGATTACTGGTTCTGACCACTTCAATAATTGTGCTCTAATGGACTCTTCAAAACTTGTTTTATTGTGTTTGAGTGTTTTGATGGCTTCATGAATTTCTAACTCTGTTGGTGGGAAATCTTCCTGTAGATTTTGAGGTGTCACTGTAAATTCTAATTTATCTGTTGGAACTGGACAGTTTTTTTTAATATAACGGAAAATATGTCATTTTCCATTATGATCATACCATAATATGGAGCTCTCTTGTAGAACATAGGCTGGCGTCGCCTTTTCTACAGGGCGTCTTGGAAGAGAAATTACTTAGTATTTTCCTCTCCAGTGTCATCATTCCGCCTGGAACCTTTACAAACCATCTCCACGAAGCTATCCTCATCTTTTTTTTTTTTTAATTTTCTCTGCGTGCTCTGCCATATTGAACAATGGAAACTGGTCACAAGATCGACACCTGAAAGTACTTTCCCCACTAAAACGGTTCTCTTCACGATGATTTCAATTTGGACTTATACAATTTGCCTCATATTCTAAGTAATCTAACTCAAACTTAAACGCATTACAGTTTATTAAACAAAATAACTGGTAGGTTACATAATATTAGATATGACTCAGCGTGTCCCGACTCCCACAGTTGAAGTAAGTAAACTTATGTGGTCTTCTTCTTCTTGTTCACTTCACATGTTAGACAAATTGCCTGTTACGGTACGCCATCTCTTGTATGGCTTTTCTGCATTTCTTCTTCCAGCGCATTAGTATCTGAGAGCGTTTACGGGGAGTGTATGTGTTCCTTCCATTTTCTCCTGTTTCCTTTTTTTTCTTTCTTTAGGTTAGACACTTCTAAATTTTCCCTTATATCCTCATTTCTTTTACCACCTTCTCTTGTAAATCCTTCCACCTTTGTTAGAAACCACATTTCTTGAACCTGTATTCCGTTTTCTTTGTGTCTTCTTGTCACCCGCGTTTCGATTCATAAGTAAGAATTGGTACTGCTTTTGTTTTGCAAAACTTAAGCTGTACTTCTCTCCTGGATTTATTCTACAAATTTTTGTACAATCGTACTACATGTGGAAGTTAATTTAATTTTTGGTTAACGTCATGGTTTCATACATATGTGATGTCCCATCCTACCTATCTGACATGTTCAACTTGTTCCAACATTCTATTATTCAAAGCTACTTTTCTTGTTACTGGTTGTATACCCTTAAACGCCCACACTTTCATTTTATCCACAGACAATTTTAGGTTGTTATCTGTGGCTGTTTGCTGCAACTTATGGACTCCCATCTGAAGACCATCTTCATTCTCTGCAATCAGTGTTAGCTCGTTTGCATATAGGATTGCGCTTAGACTAGTGATACGATCTAAAACACTCAATTTTTTATCTACCATTTTCTTCCACCTACTCATCACTTCATCTATGTCTACAGAGTGAACGAAACACGCGGACACCATAGTGCGACTGCCGGCCGAGATGGCCGAGCGGTTCTAGGCGCTACAGTTTGGAGCTGCGCGACCGCTACGGTCGCAGGTTGGAATCCTGCCTCGGGCAAGGCTGTGTGTGATGTCCTTAGGTTAGTTATGTTTAAGTAGTTCTAAGTTCTAGGGGACTGATGACCCTAGAAGTTAAGTCCCATAGTGCTCAGAGCCATTTTTGAACCATAGTGCGACACCTTGAGTACTGACACTACAAAAACGTTTGTACCACAGTTTCGTCTTGTGCACGTTTTCTGTAGGAAATGGACATGAATAAAAAGAAATTTGGCAAAACTTAGCCAAATATGCGACGAGACTCCTTATTCCATACTTAGCATTTGTGCAGTTAGTGCAGTGGCTGGAAATCTGCCTGAGAATACTCAAGCCCGAGAGTTCGATTCCGGATCTGGATACAGTTTTTCCATCCTAATTTTAGACTGCGTTATATGTTTCTGCCTTCTTATTCGTTACACAGCAATCACATCAAGTCTTATACAAAGCACATCCTACTGTTTAATAGGTCTACTAAGATAGAAATTACGTACAATTGTTTTTCTCATTCTACTTTTAATAATGTATTCTTATTTTGCTGTCTTCGAAGCACTACAGCTCTACATGCCTTTCAGAGCATTGACATGCTGTCACTTACAGTTAATTAAAATGTAAAATACTACAACTGACCTCTTTTACTGATTTAGTATGTCCACAACAATAAGGTTTGTACCTGTTTATTGGTAGGCATGCGGTAGCATGCGCTGCCTAATATTTTCCAAAACGCTGCGCACAAAAACGAGATTGTTGCGGGGTTCATCCATCGGGCTCTACTTGTGATAGAAAGTTAGGATCAAGTGTTCTCCATAGCCCTTGGGCTAGGGACCATTCATATACCTAACAGAAGGAGCGTCTTAACACCACTGTCGTACAGCACAGAGTCAAAGTGAATACTACACAGTTCCTTCTGCTTAGGTAAGTGGAGTGAATCGGTTCGTTCTTTTTGCATTTTGTCTACGTGGGCCTCATGGGGTTTGTTGAGGCACCATTTATTCCTGGATGTTTCCTTATAGAACACAAAAAGTGTTTACTACCATTTTTTCGTACTATACCTGAGTTGCGGATCCCAAGACGGCTACGCACAGGAAAGGGTTGAAATTTGTACGATATATTGCTATGATACCGATATCGAACAACCTCAATTATCCGTTTCCAAGATACACAGGTTCAAAGTTAACCTATTTGTTTACATAAAAGACGATCGTAAAATTCGGTGTGAGCCTAAAACGTAATTTAGGAAGTGACGTACCACGGACAAATATGCTGTAAAATATCTCCGTTTTTGTGACAATGGTTCTAGGAAACCCATGTTGCAGTACTGACGCGTATGCAAAATTTTTGCGCGCTTAAAAAGAGGTCTTGCGTGCAAAATTAGTTTTGCATTATTTTAGTTTCATAAAAGTAAGCTATTTACTGGCTCATAAATTTCTTTCAGTAGACTGGTACGGTGATACAGTAGCGCCCTACTTAAGAATCACGATCGTCGAAAGATCCGTACCTAAATACAGGTGCACAAGTCACACCTATACCCAAAAAAGGAAATAAGAGTAGTCCGCTGAATTACAGACCCATACCGATGACGTCGATCTGAAGTAGAATTCTGGAAGGCATGCTGTGTTAGAATATCGAGTTATCTCGAAGAAAACGATTTAACGACAGAAAGCCAACACGGAATCAGAAAATGTCGTTCTTCTGAAATACACCTATCTCTTTATTCTAAGGAAGTAATTAGTCGTATTGACAATATATATATATATATATATATATATATATATATATATATATACGTTTCTAAAAGACTTTTGACATCTTTCCTTACAAGTGACTTGTAACCAAATTGCATGCCTATTTTGTATTACAGGATTCGTGATTTCCTGTCGGAAAAGCCATAGTTCGTAGAAACCGAAGGAAACTTGTAAGTAGGCTGTTTAGGTTTTTATGTTGGTAACGCCACGCAGCGCTCTGTATGAAAATCACTGGCTGTGCTGTGTGCAGTCTGTGGCTGGTTGGCATTGTTGGGACAGTCGCTATTGTACTGTTGGGCAGTTGGATGTGAACAGTGCGTAGCGTTGCGCAGTTGGAGGTGAGCCGCCAGCAGTGGTGGATGTGGGGAGAGAGATGGCGGAATTTTGAGAGCGGATGATCTGGACGTGTGTCCATGAAAGACAGTAAATTTGTAAGGCTCGATTCATGAACTGATATATATGTTAATGACTTTTGAACACTATTAAGGTAAATACATTGTTTGTTCTCTATAAAAATCTTTCATTTGCTAACTATGCCTATCAGTTGTTAGTGCCTTCAGTAGTTAGAATCTTTTATTCAGCTGGCAGCATTGGCGCACGCTGTATTCCAGTAGTTTGAGTAACGAAGATTTTTGTGAGGTAAGTGATTTGTGAAAGGTATATGTAATTTTTAGTCAGGGTCATTCTTTTGTAGGGATTACTAAAAGTCAGATTGCTTTGCGCTAACAAAATATTGTGTGTCAGTTTAAGCACGGTCATTCATAATTTTTCCAAGTGGACGTTTCAAACTCATCGAGTAAACCAGAAGTAACATCTCCCCAAGGAAGTGTCAGTCACTTTGCTATTATTGATCTACATACACGATTTGGGAGACAGCTTTAATGGCACTATTAGATTGTTTGCAAGTAATGCCGCTATTTACCGTCTTGTAAAGTCATCAGATGGCCATATACAAAATGTCTGTCTGGTGCGAGAAGTGGCAGTTGACGCTAAATATTTAAAAGTGTGAAGTCATCCACACGAATACTAAAAGGAATCCCCTAAATTACGGTTACACGATAAATCACACAAAGTTAAAAGCTATAAAATCAACTAAATATTTAGGGATGGGAGTTACGAATAGCTTAAACTGGTACGATCACGTTGATAATGTTGTGGGGAAAGCAAACTAAAGATCGCGATTTTTTGTCATAGCACTTAGAAAATGCAACAAGTCAACCAAAGAGACTGCTACACCACGCTTGTCCGCCCTCTTATGGAGTTCTCCTTTGCGGTGAGGAACCTCCATCAGAGGACGGAGGACGTAGAAAAAGTTCAAAGGAGGGCAGCTCGTTCTCTGTCATCGCGAAATAGGGGAGAGAGTGCCACAGCATATGATGCGCGATTTGGTGTGTCAATCATTAAGTCAAAGACGTTTTTCGTTGCGGCTGGGTCCCCTCATGAAATTTCAATCACAAAGTTTCTCCTCAGGGTCTGAAAATAAATTATTGGCGCCCACCTACATAGGAAGAAAGGAGCGTACTAATAAAATATGTGATATCAGAACTAGCTCCGAAAGAGTAAATTGTTCGATCTTCCCGCGCGCTCTTCGGGAGTGCAACGGTGGAGAAATGCCCCTGAGGATGGTTCGATGAACTCTCTTCTAAAAAATTCAGTGAATTTTTTATCCTGGGAAAATCAGTAAGTGTCTTTTGAGCCAGATTTGTATGTCGTTTATACGCGACGCGATCATGTAGCGTTGAACCAGCATTAGTTCGACCGAAGTTGTTGCCGCCTGGTGCTCTAAGTGACTAATTTGTCCAACTGTGTTGTGGCCTCACTTAATTGTGAATATCAGAGTAATTATGTAGATGAAAATAAAAAAAAAATAAACGAAAAGGAGAAATTTTGCAAAAACAGATATAATGCCTGATAGCAGCAATCAGTGAATTTTACAATGTTACTTATAATCCGTCTTGATTGCAAAATATTTATTCATATGACCGGTTTCGGTTCATCTAGAACCATCTTCAGATCTGATATTTCGGTTACAGGAGTAACCTGTCCAAATCCAGCTACTTTCACATGCTGTGACAGACCATGTGACACATCATGTGAAAGTAGCTGGATTTGGACAGGTTACTCCTGTAACCGAAATATCAGATCTGAAGATGGTTCTAGATGAACCGAAACGGGTCATATGAATAAAGATTTTGCAATCAGGATGGATTATAAGTAACACTGGATAAGGACGAAGGCATCATGTGCATATATTTACGACGTTGTATCACATTTAATAACAACATAGACACATTAAGATGATGACCGCAAGTTGAGTTTTAATTGAAAAGGAACAGCTCTCGTGTACGTGGCTGTCGGGGTTTAGTTGGGGGGGAATCCCTACCTCGCTCGCTTGTGAAACGTACGCAGCTGCCCAGCCTTTGTTTGTCCTGCGGCGTCGCCTGCCTGCCTGTTTGTCGCCTTTCCCCCAGGCTGCCCCAAAGGCCAAGGTCTGGAGCACGGCCACGCCCCCCACAATCCACATTACGCTCGCCCACCCGTCACGTGGACGCTCGGCTCACGTCCAGCGAGTAAAATTACAGCCCCGTACAGCATTCCTGCTCTGTCATGTTTTACTTCTGTTGCTACTGCCCATCTTCTTTGATGCATCGGCCGACTATGACAGCTCACCGAGGGAGACTGTGAAACAGCTAACAAATGATGGATACCGCCAACTAGTCGCCGACCTTGGTGTTCTCTCGCACGATCATTATCCTGGCAACGTGTTGGTCAACAAGCTGACATTTAGCTCTACAGTGCCGCAGCGCCCTCGTTTGTTGCGACCATCAAAGAGAATGAAGTCGCACTGTATACGGTGAATCCTGGATAATTGTTGCGACATGTTTATGCCGAATTTTGTGTTGAAGCATTTGCAAAGATTCCAAAGTGACTGGCTTACAATAACAATGAAGCCAGCTAGTTACAGTATGACTCCTGGTGAAGAAATTATCGTCTTTTTCCCATCTGCAGAGAATTACGATGGTTACGCTAGACTGGTTGTCGTAACTGGAGCGCGGTCTGAAGACAATACTGCTGTGTCGGCCGAACAAGACACAGCCAGGGCAAAACAAGACAGGCGCAAAGATGTGAGATGGTGCCAGTGCATAGCGACTCGCCACCTGCGCGAGTTCCACCAGCGCCACGCGCGGCGCTGAGGATGAAGATATCGACTTCGCCTCGGCCAATTCGCCGGCCGAGTACAACCCACCAATGACCGGATGACGACGGACAAAAGCCTGCTCCGAATACAGAAGAGCAGCTCTACCATTTGGTTATAGATCATCGTCCAGGGCTGACTTAGAGAGGGAGCGTCGTTTAGTGAACTCTTAGAAATGAACAGACAGTTGTCGTAAATGCATTTGCTAAGTACTGTGAAGTTTACCTACGATTATGTGCACTTAGCTACTGTGGGCCTTTTTTGTTGTATTACAAGCAGTGTTGCAGAATTCTTTATTCAGCTGGTCACAAAGATAAGTAAACCTTTTAACTCATCTGTGTGACATCGTTACTACTTTGTTAGAGTGTTATAGAATCTTCATTCTCCTATCCTATTACCTGACGTCGGGGCATAGCTGTGTGGTAGCGGCAGGGAGAATTTATGTCAGCGGTGTAGTGCACCAGAAGCCGTTTCACAAACTCAAAAACTCGGCCTACCATAACAATAGTGGCAAGGGCCTTCACAGCAGTAGCGACGAGGCCTTTACAAAACTGGCGACGAGGGTTTACAAAAATTATTACACATGCAGAGGCCATAACACAGGTGCAAAAAATAGTTATTTGGAACACCAGGCGGGAAATAATGTTGGTTCAACACCTGCGTGATCTTGTCGCTATAGACGACATACGAATCTGGGGCAAGAGAAACTTCCTGATCTTTTCAGGATATAAAATTCACTTTTTTTTTCAATATCTGGTCATTATTTAAGTAAAAATTTTGTGCAGTTTGTGTCTTTAGGTAGAAATAAACATAAAATTCGTGTTTACGACGTTTATCCAACGTCATTCTAATGTTTCCTGCAGTTCTGGATCGCGTAAACCTACATTTTAAATACGAACATGTGAGGCAAACAGAAGTCTACGTTATCTAGGGGCCACTCTTGATAGAATGCTCAGCTTCAAAGAGCACTTCTCGCATTCGGGAGGACGACGGTTCAATCCCGCGTCCGGCCATCCTGATTTAGGTTTTCCGTGATTTCCCTAAATCGCTCCAGGCAAATGCCGGGATGGTTCCTTTGAAAGGGCACGGCTGACTTCCTTTCCCGTCCTTCCCTAATCCAATGAGACCGATGACCTCGCTGTCTGGTCTCCTCCCTTAAACAACCCAACCCCCCCCCCCCCCCCCCCCCTCAAAGAGCACTTGCTGAGAACTGCCACTAAGGAGGAGGTAAGAAATAACGTCCTACATGAACTTTGTGGTACGACATGGGTTTCATAAGCTTCAACAGCAAGAACTTCTGCTCTGGGACTGGTGTACCTTGTGGCAGATTATTGGGCGTACATCAAACTCGTCGACACGCAGCTCAAGACCATGTGCGTTATCAAAGGAACAGTAAGAAACAATCCATATCTCTGTTCCCCGTTGTATGGCTCCCCCATTTATGCAGCGAGAACCTGCTCTCAAGCGGGGCTTTACAAAAAATTCTCGTAATATCTATTTCTGCGTAGAGGACATTTTTGCACTCAATAAAACGAGTCTTTTGTCCCGTCTTGCACCTCTACAAGATGCAAAATTTTTAACAAATGCTGGAGTAACAATAACAGAGCGGTGGGCAGAAATATGATAGAACGACGCTATCCCATAATACCTCAAGGTGCACTGCATCTCGCCAAAGCTGCCGTGTTTTGAAGAGGACAAAAATATCTTGTCTGCACTCAACAGCACAACGACAAATAGTGGAAGATATATACTCAGTATACAGACGAGGATTAACAACGTCACCCAGCGGTGACTGTGTTACAGAAAGATAAACTGTTCAGCACGTCGTAAGTGCTTGCCCAAAACGATCCTTTCCAATGGCCGCCATGGCGTCAGTTGGATACGTTCACGAGTTAGATGTATATGTCTGTGACATTCCGCGCTTTGTATACATTCTACATTTAATCAACTTTTAATTATGAGAGTTTTTGTGTGTTAAATACGTGTGCATGTATCGTTAAAGAAGAAAGTTTTTCCATACGCTAGCCATATGCTAAATAAATAAATAAATCCTGATTTTCGACACTGCTCGTGACCTACGAAGCCGTCCAATCCCGACAAACGACTGTGCGCAGTACTTTGATGTAACAAACGGTGCTCAGGTACGATGCGCTCATCAAGAGCTTTCCACAAATTGGGGTTCAGATTTTTAAGGGCCTTTTTTAATTCGCAATTGTCTTGACAGCATCCCGTGTGGCTATGACAGTTAGCAGCTTTCAGCTCTAATGAGTCATTATCGTATTACGAGAGTGTGAGGGGCTCTTGGTGGCTACTTGACATATCATTTTCGTAACAAAATACTCTTTCAGCTTATGATTCATTACAGTCGAAAGCTGTTAACTGTCGCAAGTACATCAAATGCAATAAAAGTAATTGCGAACAAAAAGGTATTTCTCAAAGCAGATCACGTGTCCAATATGACACCGTCAAATTTCAGTTTAAGACTCTGTTGAATACGACACATGGTCCAGCAACGGCGTTAACGTAGCCGGCTGAGGCGACACCGACAGTGGATCCGTATTTTTCCCAATCGGACATAGAGTGATTATACGAGGGTCACTACAAAAGAAATGCACACTATTTTTTTTAAAAAAATCCTTCATTTATTCTACATGTCTGAAAGTTTGACAGTGAATAGATGTATGCTTTAGGAACAATATTTTCATTTCTCCACATAATTTCCATCCCTCTGAACTACCGTACGTCATCTTGGAACCAGCGCCTGTATACCCGCACGGTTCAATTCTGGACCAATCTGTTGGAGCTGCTGTTTGGCAGAATTCACAAGGGAGTCATCATCTTCAAAACTTGTTCCACGAAGAGAGTCTTTCAGTTTCCCAAAGTGATGATAGTCACAATGAGCCAGGTAAGGACTGTAAGGCGGGTGTTTCAGTGTTGTCCATCCATGGTTTTTTGACTGACATGTGGCTGTGCATTGTCGTTCAACAGCAGAATATCCTGCTTTTGTCGATGTGGTCGAACACGACTCAGTCAAGCTTGAAGTTTCTTCAGTGTCGTCACATATGCAACAGAATTTATGGTGGTTCCACTTGGAAGTGCGCAGTACCAGGCCTGCCGCTGCGGGGACAATCCTCAATATTGCCGTGCCCTGTTTCATCACGTAACCTTCTTGTCCACCGACTAACTGCATTGCGATCGACAGCAGCATCTCCATACATCTTTTTCAACCTCTTATGGATGTTTCCCACTGTCTCGTTTTCACAACACAGGAATTCTATGACAGCACGTTGCTTCTGACGAACGTCAAGTGTAGCAGCCGTCTTGAAGACACGCCGTGACGGCGCCACTCACGGGAACAGGTTGAACTAAGTTTGAAAACAAGCGAGAAGGTTTGTATCTACACACTGTAGAACTTTCACACATGCAGAATGAAAACTGTATTTTTACGAAAATAGTGTGCATTTCTTTTGGAGTGACCCTCGTATGTCCTATTGTAGACCCACATCGTTCGTTATGAGTGCCTCGGTTAACTCCCAACTGAGAAGCAGTTGCGGTTGTGTCGTGTGGGTACTATGAGTAGTTAGGTGTGATGTTTTGCGTTGGCTTGTGCTGGAAAAGAGCGTACTCCTTGACAACAACAGAGAGAGAGCAAGCTAGACTCGCTTTCGGGAGGACGACGGCTCAAACCCGCATCCCGCCATCCTGATTTAGGTTTTCCGTGATTTCCCTAAATCGCTTCCTCTGAAACGGCACTGCTGATTTCCTTCCCAACCTTCCCTAATCCGGTGGGACCGATGACGTCGCTGTTTGGTCCTCTCCCCTCAATTCTACCAACCAACCTTAATTACAGATGCAATAGAAAGGTATGAGTGCATCAGTTAAATGAAAAGCGATCCGCAGGGAAATTTTTGTAAACCTGCTAAACTAAACTAAACTCAGTATAATCTTCTCAGCTCAAGGTCGCCACTGGATGGGGCTACGGAGGAGCATGTGGCCAGCACACCGCTCTCCCGGCCGTTGTCAGTTTTCGTGGCCGGAGCTGCTATTTCTCAGTCAAGTAGCACCTCAGTTGTCCTCACAAAGGCTGAATGCACCCCACTTGCCAACAGCGCTCGGCAGACCGGGCGGTCACCCGTCCAAGTGCTAGCACAGCACCATAGCGCTTAACTTCGGTGATCTGACGCGAACCGGTGTTACCACTGGGGCAAGGACGTTGGCGTAAACCTGCTAACCTCCTTGAAATTATGGAGATGAATTCAAGGACTACAACTGTGTGGCCATTGAAACATTTGACCATATTTTTGAAAAAACAATGTTTCTGGTCTAAGTTCAAGGTACGCAACAGTTCGGAAGAAAAACTGATTATTGTAAGGAGACACAATTGACTTTGCTTGCTGACATGTTCGCACCGATTTTGTGTATTATTAAGAAGGAATTGATAATGAGCAACAAATTATAATGATGATGATGATGATGATGATGAAGTCCCATACTCCTTGACAGAGCGTAGGGGACGATGCGGGAGACCCGCACCGCTGTACTAGGCCAGGTCCTAGCGGAGGTGGTTTGCCATTGCCTTCCTCCGAACGTAATGGGGATGAATGATGATTATGAAGACGACACAACAACATCCAGTCATCTCGAGGCGGGTGAAAATCCCTGACCCCCGCCGGGAATCGAACCCGGGAACTCGTGCTCGGGAAGCGAGAACGCTACCTCGAGACCACGAGCTGCGGACAACAAATTATAAAACAGAGTGAATCTTCGGCGTCATTGTGTGCCGTCAGTTTGACAAATCGAACTGGAAAAAAACATATTTTGCCCGCCGTATCGTCGGTTCGTAATCGGAGGTGATCACTTACTGTTGTATGGGCTCTCACTTCCACTTGGCACTTACATTGGAGTCTTCCGTTTTGTTATCATTCCGACCTCGTCCGACTATCGCCCGACGCGAGACGTATTATGGATCCATTGTAGGAGGTGACTGACGGGTAGTCTGCTTGTACTTGGTTTGAGTGACGTCACCTCTTCCTTGTAATGTTCCACCAAACCCTTGTATCGTGACAGGAAGTCATGTTGTAGCGGTATTATACCCCCACTGCCTAACTAATCAACTGATTAGGGTGAATTATGGAATGTTCCACCTCTTACACATTACTGTTGTCGGACATGGTAACAGCGCAAATTGTTCCTTACGAATTGTTGCATCTGGAGGTCTGTGTTGACCAGTTCGCAACAAAAGAGTCCAGCAAGTTCCCATCTTCCGTGGCTGCACAGAAGGGAAGGTTTACCAAGCTCGTGTCTTCTAGAGTTGTATCGATATTCTTCTTTCTTCTCCGCCGGCAGCAGACCCAAACATGCGAGCGATGAACAGTGAATAGCTGAATGCGAAGTGGGAATATCTCAACACCGCTAGAATGAAAATCTCGAAATAAAGATTGACACCAGATTTTTATTGCTCTCAGTCTCAAAATCAGGAAAATGAATTATTATTATGATAAATAACGCGAGAGCCAGAGTAAAAGCAATGTTGTTACGATCCAATGGGCATGCAGGGTAAAAGATAGAGACATTAGGTAATAAAATCCAGGTTGCTGCTATAGCAGCGGAATGATGTATTTAGTGTGGTAGATCCAGTTCGGCTAGATGTGGGTGAAACAGTTTAATTGGGTATATCTGAGGACAGATTGTCATCAGCTATTCGTGGCTGCAACAATAATGAACGATGTACCACGACCACACTGTGCACGTACTGGTAGCTGGTGTTGATGCACCGGCTACACCTGGCGACAAGCCCAGTGTGGGGTCCTGCCCACTCGTCTCGTAAAGGGTGCCCAAAGGATGCTGCGTTTTCAGAATGGTATACAACAGTTCAAGCAAAGTCACATTAACAGTTTTTATTAAAAATAAGAAGAATGACGATATTTGTTGTTGCTGAGCCAATACTGAGCGGCCAAGGATGGCAGGAGCAGAGCTTATATTCTCCTCTTGTAGAGGCTGCTCCTGTCTCCGTGCGTGGAAAGACTGGGGGATTTTTCCAGAATGAGATTTTCTCTCTGCAACGGAGTGTGCGCTGATATGAAACTTTCTGGAAGATTAAAACTGTGTGCCGGACCGAGACTCCATCCTGGGACCTTTGCCTTTCGCTTCTGTAAAATTTGGAAGGTAGGAGACGAGGTACTGGCAGAAGTAAAGCTGTGAGGACGGGGCGTGCTACATGTTTGGGTAGCTCAGATAGTAGAGCACTTGGCCACGAAAGGCGAAGGTCCCGAGTTCGAGTCTCGGTCCGGCACACAGTTTTAATCTACCAGGAAGTTTCATATCGGCGCACACTCCGCTGCAGAGTAAAAATCTCATTCTGAAAGACCACTGGACCTAATCCGAGAAGTCTGAAATGTTACGGATGTCTGATACACACACAGACACTCAAACAAACAAACTGAAGAGAGAAAGAGAGAGAGAGAGAGAGAGAGAGAGAGAGAGAGAGAGAGACAGAGAGAAAGATGTGGAATCGGAGAAAGAAATCGGTATGGTGAGTGTCATTTCAGTCCTACTGATATTGTTCAAACCTGATGGATTCAGGAACACTCGTGTGTTCATTACACGTGTATAGGAAAAAGGTTGATGCAGATATGCAATACGCACTTCCTCTTGCACCTTTATACTTAGGCAGTAGGCTGCTGTTGCCAACGGCCTTGCCGCAGTGATATAATCAGTTCAGATCACCAAAGTTGAGGGCCGTCGGGCTTGGTTAGCACTTGGAGGGGCGACCGTCCGGGTCTGCAGAGCGCTGTTGACGAACAGGGTGCACTCAGTCTCTGCGAGGCCAACTCAGGAGCTACTTGACTGAGAAGTAGCGGCTCCGGTCGAGAAAACTGGTAACAGCCGGCAGCAGCGTAGTGTGCTGACCACGTGCCCCTCCGTATCTCACGCGTCTTCGGATTGGGCACTGTGCTCTCACACATAGCTTTCTATTACGGCGGGAGGATCCCCCGTTTTGTGATGCTTGTGGTGTGCACATCTCTGTCCGGCACATTTTAACAGACTGCATTTTATACCCTGATGCAAGAGCAGAAGCACAAGTTGCTGGGGATCTGCCCTGTGTTTTAGCTAATGATGATACGTGTGTGTCTAGGGTTTTAAAGTTTTGTGATGTGTCTGGACTCTGGCCTCAACCTTTAGGCTGGAGGTTTTAGTGTATTGCAAAGTGGCTGGCTCCTCCCTTTTTTCCTTGCGGTCAGCCAGCCACTTCCATCTGCTATATTGTTTTAGCTCCCTCTACCACTTTCTTCTTGTGTTGTCCATGTTTTACTGCTGACGTCATGCTTCGTCCCATGTTTCGGTGTCGGTAGGCACATATTTTTCCACACTTGTTACCTGTTTTTTTACATTCTGTTTTATCTTACTGTTCTGAGTAAAGACCTTGCCGTCGTGCGCCCATACAACCCTCTCCAACCAAGAATCCATACCTGTATCCGGTGACTCCCACGGCTAAGGACGAAACGGCGGCCGGCCTGTACCGTTGGCCCTTCCGACGCCTGTTCAGACGTAGTTTATTTTTAGTTTTAAGAGGCTCATGTCAAATCACTGGCTTTCCCACGCTCATTGCACACAGTTATCTCGAAACCCCCAGAATTATGTCTGGGAGACTGGAAACACTGGATTATTCAGCGTTAAATTCCCATCACAATTTCCTCAGTGCACGATTATTACTGATCATATCTTCAGAACGAGACACTATTTCAGCCGTGTACGACTACGTTACTCACCTCACGTGATAAAAGTGCGTAAATCGCGTAACGGAGCAGGCGGCTGCCCTCAAGGTAAGCGTGTTGCACACATTTTCAGTAAACAGTAGTGGAGGTAGAACGGGCAATCAAGAAAGAGTACAAATTTAGGTTAAAAGAAAAAAACTGGAGTAAAAATAGAAATATTTCGAAACGGTGATTTTGTTACTACACTATCTCGTCAGACAACGAGGAAGTAGTTAGCATATTTCCATAAATGAGCGCGGTATTAGTCAAAGTTCACTGGAAAAGTGAAGACTTTTGTTGGGTACCTGCCAGAGTGTGTATTCGAGTTTTGTTTCTCTAGAAAAAGGCCTTGAAGGATGCTAGCGACTACCGTTTAACACACCTGCTATGGTGTAGTTCCACGGCAGCTGTCGCTGTTCCACGCACGGTAATCGTCTACGGCACAGGAAGGCGTTGACATCTTGCATTGTCTCACATAGGCGAATGCTTTATCCCGTGAACGTCTTTTGATTTTTCTTGAGTCTTCGTTCCATTATCAATCGTAACGTCAGAACAACCTCCCTGGTGCCTTTGTCTTTTCTACAGCTAAAATAATCATCTAATACATCCTCACTTTCCTTTTCCATTCTTCTGTAAATTATTCTTGTCAGCAACTGTCATGCATGAGTTACTAAGCTGATCATGCGATAATTCTCGCTCTTGTCGGATCTTTCAGTTTCGGAATTGTGTGATGGTACGTCGCCAGTGTCATTTATTGAAAACACCAACATGAATAGTCGATTTGCTGCAACTTTCCCCAGTGATTTCAGAAATTCCGATGAAATGCTACTTATCCCTTCTGCTTTATTTCACCTTAAGACTTCCAAAGCTCTTTTAAATTCTGATTATAATACTCGACTGGATCCCCTATCTCTACCCTATCGACTCCTGTTTCTTCTTCTAATACATCACCAAGTTAGTCCTTCCCCTCATAGAGGCCTTCAGTGTTCTTTTTCCACTTATCCCACCTTTCTTCTGCATTTAACAGTGGAATCAGCGTTGCGCTCTTATCGTTAGCGCTCTTGCTCTTCATTTCACTAAATTTAATTTAACTTTTCTATACGCTGAGTCAGTCATTCCGACAATCATTTCTCTTTCGATTTCTTCACATTTTTCACGCAGTATTTCCCCATAGCTTCCCAGAGCTCCCTGTTTATTTCATTCCTGAGTTACTTGTATTTATGTATTCCTGCATTTCTCTGAATACTTTTTTAATTCCTTCTCTCTTCGATCAGCTGAAGCGTTTCTTCTGTTACATATGGTTTCTTCGTAGTTACCTTCATTGTACCTAAGTTTTTCTTTACGACCCCTGTCAGTGCCCTTTTTACAAATGTCAATTTCTCTTCAATCTAAATAAGTACTGAGCTAATGATTATCGCTGTATCTACAGCCCCAGGCAACTTCAATCCTATCTCTGCATTTTTTAGTATTTCCGTATACCTTTTCTGTGTGCATTAATACTACCTGACTAGTCTATTAAACTGCAACTTAATCTTCATCATTACTGAATTGTGATCTGAGCCCGTATCTGCTCCAGAGTACGCCCTATAATTCAATATCTGATTTCGGGATCTCTGCTTCACCAGTATGTAATCTAACTGAAACCTTGACGTATCTCCCACCATTTTGAAGTATACCTCCTCCTCTTGTGATTCTTAAACAGCGCACAAACTATTACTAACTGAAATTTATTGCAGAACTCAACTGGCCTTTCTCCTCTCTCATTTTCCTATAGCCCCTTCTTTTATTCCTTTATCCACAATCTCATTCCAATCCCCCATAACTATGAGATTATCATTTCTCTTCACGGACTGACTTATCCTTTCACTATCATCAAATACTTACTCTGTCTCTTCATCTTCTTACTGCGATGTCGGCATGTATACCAAAATTATTGTTGTTGACGTTGGATTGTTGTCGATTATGATAAGAACAAGCCTATCACTGAACTGTTCACAGTAACACACTCTCTACCTTACTTCCCAATTCATAACGAATCTTGCTCCCTTTATATGATTTTCTGTTGCTGCTGATAATATCCTATCCTCACCTGACCATAAAAGCTTGTCCTCTTGCTATTGCACTTCACTGAGCCACGCTATATGTACGCTGAGGCTTAGCATTTCCCTTTTCAGATTTTGTAGCTTCCCTACCACGTTCAGTCTTCTGACTATGCACGCCCGTACTCGTAGAAAGTTATCCTTTCGTCGGTCATTCAATCTTTTTCTCATGATCACCTCCTCCTTGGCAGTCCCCTCCCTGAGATCCGAATGAGGGACTATTCTGCAATTTTTTGTCAATGGAAAAATCATCATTACAATTTGTCAGTTACAAACCACATGTCCTGTGGAAACACATCATGTGTTTATAATTCAGTAGTTTCCATTGGCTTCTGCATCCTCATGCCGTTGACCATTCGTCATTCATTAGCCCTTAGGGGCAGTTTCCCAACCCAAATGCAAGAGTGTGCCCTGAACCTGTGTCCGGTCCTCCACTTTGACAAGGCTGTTGGCAGAATGACGGTGACTTCTTATGCCGGAAGTCTTCGGCTCACATTGCTGAAGATAGTTATTCTAAATTTAAGCAGTGGCGTGGTTCAAATCCGGGACCGAAAACGTTTTGATTACTAACCACTACACCAATAAAAATGAGATACCATCACTTCTTTACACCAAAAGACTTGGTGTTCATCATTAAAGCTATTATTAGAGCCATTCATTACCATCCCACATTTCACTGTTTATTTGTGAGGTAAGAGTCTGGGACTAGCGGACAAGATAACGCATAGGACACCGGAACATCCATAGAGGGCACGAAGTCAACAGGCTTGCAGTTCATACGATGTAGCCCTCCGAATACAACTTCACGTAATGGGCAACACATGGCGTTAACATGGTTGAACCAGTAATGTGGTGTGGCAGGAATGCAATAAAAATTGCGAAGGGATACCATACAAGGGTCTACACCTGACTCTCTTGAAACTGGCGAGACTCGCTATTCTATGTCCTGAGGACAGCACCTGATTGGCTGTATTACGTCACTACGACGATATGGAGAGGGAGAAAACTAAGGTGGTGCCCTCTGTGTCCACAGACTATGACTGAGCTCGCTGTCCACTGTCGCTTGCAGCGCCACCACCCACATCATGCGTAAGATATGCGATAACTGATACGGATTCACATCAAAGACACAATATCAGTATGGAGTCAGAGGTCCTGCGAGTAGCAAGTAATGAAAGTCTCTCGAGCCTGCGAAGATGGCACACGCTGAAAGCAGAATGGGCGCACTCTATGGCGGAGTACGCCGTTTAATCGAATAACTACCGATGGTTCCTATATCAAACGACCATTTTATTTTATTCTCCAGTTTCTCGCTGCGTATTTGTTGATCGAACAGTCCACGGGAGTACTGCCGGTTCATTATATTCGGATAGTCGGACGCATATTGAAGAAGCAGCATCGAGTGGAAACCGTCTCTTGGCTGCCCAATAAGACACGACCATTATTGAGAAGTGTCGAAGATGATCTTGGTTTGCGGAAGGGCGACGTATACCAGATTCCATGTCAACGTGGAGAAACATATATTGCACAGACAGTGCGAACCATTCAAGATTTTTTCTCCGAGAACACCAGAGGCACACTCGACTGATGTGTCCTAACAAGTCAGCGGTCGCGGAGCACTTTCTCCGAGAACAGGGGATGGAGTACGAACGTACCATGAGCTTGGCAGAGACCTCCGAATACTGGGACAGCGTCGTCAGAGAGGCCATACAAATTCGTACCAGGGACGTTGTCATCAACCGAGACTGAGGCTATAATCTCATCAGGGTTTGGGAACCAGCTCTGACTTTAATAAAGAAGAATCTCAGCAAAGAAAACGATCTGTTGACCAGGGCGGATAGGGAACTTCCATCAACGCCATCACAGACGTCGACGCTAGTGTCTTCACGACCGCCGACGCCGACGTGGAGGTGGGCGCCGACCGCGGGCGGAAGCACTCAGCAGCTCAGTTCGGCATTCCGCAAACCTGACGGTGGCGACATGTCCGATCGCCGAAACATTGAGCCCGTTGAACACTATTAACCATGTTACGGCGGCGACGAACCAATCGTCGCCAATGTTGAATGACTGGTGGCCAATGCTAAATACAAACATACAAATCTCGTCTTTGCATATACAGCAGGTTTGTCAGTGCAGTCGATAAGGAGCTGGCTGCATGGTCTGGGTCAGCAACGACTAAAATAAGTAGAAGTCGTTGATAAAAATAATATATTGTACTTAACTGGTACTACAGGATTCTTCACAGTCAGGAGGTATATAACTACAAACAGAGAGCTATAGAGGCATCACATCGGCCATACTTTAACTAAGCGCCTTGTTAGAGGTTGGTTCCTATCAGCTGAAGGCTATGCTACTTTCCTACTTGACGTCCCGAGCAAGAGTGGCCGAGCGCACGCTAGAGACTTGTTGCAAACCGCGGAACGGCGCTAGTCTCGACTGGTGGGTCCAGCGATACCAGTACAAACCGCGGTCGATAACTGCAGCCCCTACCAAGTGTGGTATCAAACGTTGATTTTATTTTGAAGTACCTGTGTGTTTCGCTTCAAACCACAGATACTATTGTCAGACAGAACCATCTAGAGCTAGAATGATGTACTTCTACGAACTCAGCGATCTGTACCAGTCATTTACAACGTTCAAAGCAACAGTCGGTGTGGAGACTGTGATTGACTGTAGGAGATTTTGACATAAAGTTTTTTTTTATTTCTTGATCATTTTGAGGAGATTATTGACACTGAAAATAAGTACTGGTGTATATAAAGTCATTATAACCTAAATGTGAGTTTGTACTGCTGATTTTATGAGTGTTTTCGAAACGAATTCAGTGGGGCAGTATGTACATTTGGCACCAATTTATTAAATTTTAAGCCCAGTTTTGCTTGTTATTTAGTACTGTAATTTGTTCTATGAGTTATTAGTTTATGGGAGTTTCGAGATGTCGGTTTGTGTCTAGGTGAAATGCGACATTGCTTTCAAATATGTCAAATGAAATGGTGAGTGGTTGAAAACTACTTGCCCCAGCATTTCCAAAGTGAAACTAAGTACTTAAACCAACTAACTCTTTGGCTTTTTTTCCGATTTCTTCTTGAACTCCTTGCTCACTATGACGATAAAGGGTAATTCCATAACAAATGCACAAATATACTACTGGCCATTAAAACTGCTACAACACGAAGATGACGTGCTACAGACGCGAAATTTAACTGACAGGAAGAAGATGCTCTGATATGCAAATGAGTAGCTTTTCAGAGCATTCACACAAGGTTGGCGCTGGTGGCGACACCTACAACGTGCTGACATGAGGAAAGTTTCCAACCGATTTCTCATACACAAACAGCAGTTGACCAGCGTTGCCTGATGAAACGTTGTTGTGATACCTCGTGTAAGGAGGAGAAATGCGTACCATCGCGTTTCCGACTTTGATAAAGGTCGGATTGTAGCCTATCGCGATTGAGGTTAATCGTATCGCGACATTGCTGCCCGCGTTTGTCGAGATCCAATGACTGTTAGCAGAATATGGAATCAGTGGGTTCAGGAAGGTAATACGGAACGCCGTGCTGGATCCGAACGGCCTCGTATCACTAGCAATCGAGATGACAGGCATCTTATCCGCACGGCTGTAACGGAACGTACAGCCACGTCTAGATCTCTGAGTCAACAAATTGGGACGTTTGCAAGACAATGACCATCTGCACTAACAGTTCGACGACGTTTGCAGCAGCATGGACTATCAGCTCGGAGACCATGGCTGCGGTTACCCTTGACGCTGCATCTAGACAGGAGCGGCTGAGATGGTGTACTCAACGACGAACCTGGGTGCACGAATGGCAAAACTTCATTTTTTCGGGTGAATCCAGGTTCTGTTTACAGCATCATGACGGTCGCATCCGTCTTTGGCGACATCGCGGTGAACGCACATTGGAAGCGTGTAGTCGTCATCGCCATACTGGCGTATCACCCGGCGTGATGGTTTGGGGTGCCATTGGTTACACGTCTCGGTCACCTCTTGTTCGCATTGACGGCACTTCGAACAGTGGACGTTACATTTCAGATGTGTTACGACCCGTGGTTCTACCCTTCATTCGATCCCTGTGAAACCCTACAATTCAGCAGGATAATGCACGACCGCATGTTGCAGGTCCTGTACGGGCCTTTCTGGATACAGAAAGTGTTCGACTGCTGTCCCAGCTAGCACATTCTCCAGATCTCTCACCAACTGAAAACGCCTGGCCAATGGTGGCCGAGCAACTGGCTCGCCACAATACGCCAGTCACTACTCTTGATGAACAGTGGTATCGTGTTGAAGCTGCATGGGCAGCTGTAGCTGTACAAGCCATTCAAGGTGTTTTTGACTCAATGCCCAGGCCTATCAGCGCCGTTCTTACGGCCAAAGGTGGTTGTTCTGGGTAGTGATTTCTCAGGATCTATGCACCCAAACGGGGTAAAAATGTAATCACTTGTCAGCTATAGTATAATACATTTGTCCAATGAATACCCGTTTGTTGTTGTTGTGGTCGTCAGTCCTGAGACTGGTTTGATGCAGCTCTCCATGCTACTCTATCCTGTGCAAGCCTCTTCATCTCCCATACCTACCGCAACCGACATCCTTCTGAATCTGCTTAGTGTATTCATATCTTGGTCTCGCTCTACGATTTTTACCCTCCACGCTGCCCTCCAATACTAAATTGGTGATCCCTTGATGCCTCAGGACATGTCCTGCTAACCGATCCCTTCTTCTAATCAAGTTGTGCCACAAACTTCTCTTCTCCCCAATCCTATTCAATACTTCCTCATTAGTTATGTGATTTACCCATCTAATCTTCAGCATTCTTCTGTAGCACCACATTTCAAAAGCTTCTATTCTCTTCTTGTCCAAACTATTTATCGTTCATGTTTCACATCCATACATGGCTACACTCCATATAAATACTTTCAGAAATGACTTCCTGAAACGTAAATCTATACTCGATGTTAACAAATTTCTCTTCTTCAGAAACGCTTTCCTTGGCATTGCCAGTCTACATTTTATATCCTCTCTACTTCGACCATCATCAGTTATTTTGCTCCCCAAATAGAAAAACTCCTTTACTACCTTAAGTGTCTGATTTCCTAATCTAATTCCCTCAGCATCACCCGACTTAATTCGATTACATTCCATTATCCTCGTTTTGCTTTTGTTGATGTTCATCTTATATCCTCCTTTCAAGACACTATCCATTCCGTTCAACTGCTCTTCCAATTCATTTGCTGTCTCTGACAGAATTACAATGTCATCGGCGAACCTCAAAGTTTTTATTTCTTCTCCATGGATTTTAATACCTACTCCGAACTTTTCTTTTGTTTCCTTCTCTGCTTGCTCAATGTATAGATTGAATATCATCGGGGATAGGCTACAGCCTGTCTCACTCCCTTTCCAACCACTGCTTCCCTTTCATGCCCATCGATTCTTATAACTGCCTTCTGGTTTCTGTACAAATTGTAAATAGCTTTTCGCTCCCTGTATTTTACCCCTGCCACCTTCAGAATTTGAAAGAGAGTATTCCAGTCAACATTGTCAAAAGCTTTCTCTAAGTCTACAAAATACCCGTTTATCATCTGCATTTCTTCTTGGTGTAGCACTTTTAATAGCCAGTAGTGTAATATTTGCTTTTAATTTTCTAGGAACTCCTAGGGTTGAAGTAGGTCTAATATACGCTGTAGCATGTAGCCACAGTAAGCATGGTTTCCTCCTAGAGGGTGGTATTGTTCCTCATACGTGATGCCATAGCGCCCACTCCTGCGACAGTAATTGGTAATGTGGCGTCCGATTCACTTCTCTTGCTGACTCACCTTGTAGTGGATCTGATATACCGCGGTACACAATGGTCCCGTATTCGAATCGATAGCGTGCCGACAAGGTGTTAACTTACGGAAAGGCAAATGAGAACGGACGGCGGGCAGCAAGGTATCAGCAGACCTATCCCCGCCAACAACAGCCACAACATTCAATGTTTGCAATAGTGTTTCGCCATTTGTCTGAGGCAGGATTGTTTCAGAAAGAAGGAAATCGTGAACGACGTATCCGAAATGATCGGACAACAGACCTGGATGAAAATGTGATTAATACTGTAGAAGAGGACCGCCGTGTCAGAACCAGCCAGTTGGCCCGCCAGACGACCGTGTGGAACATTCTCCATGACTGTTGTTACTACGCTTTCACCAACAGTTCATGCTGGATTTTCTAGCCACAGCTTTTCCACATCGGGAGCTCTTTTGTCACTTGTTTCTTCACCAGGCAACCACGAATCCGTGGTTTGTGTCGTCCATGCTATTCGCAGATGAGACTACCTGTACACCGACTCTTACCTTCAACTTCCATAACAGTCATTTGTTGGATAACATGCAAAATCCCCATAGTATGGTGACAGCGTATCATCAGCATCGGTGCAGCCGGGATGTGTTGGTTGGGATAATTGCCGATCAATTTTAAGACCAGTCGCCTAGCAGGCAGCAGCTATAAGCATTACTTGGTGGTGACATTGTCTGCCCTGTTGGAAGAAGTGCCATGTTAAGTGTTATGTCGCCGCTGCGCAGTGGTTCTCCAGCACACTTCGCCGTTTACGCCCGGACGCATTTCAATCGTGTCTTCCCTGGTCGACGGATCGGACGAAGGGATCCAGTCTGCATGGACTGCTCGTCCACCATACCTCAACCCATGCGATTTCTGGATATGAGGCCATCGCAAAAGTATCGTCTCTGCACAGCCCATTCCATGTTTGGAGACACTGGAGCAGCGTATTTATCCTGCCTTCGACACTTTTCGGATGCAGCCTGGCCGATGTGAACGTGTGAGACAGAACATGGTACGGGGCGTTGAGACACATGGAAATCCTATTCAACACATACTGTAACTCTGACAGCATGGTACAGGGCGTATTAGATCACAGTCTCTGTAACAGAGTGTGATAGAATAAATGGTCTCTAGCGTGGAAACCATGGATTTCCAGACGTAAGTTCATTGAATCTTTTTCGTTCCGTATCCTCTCATCGATCAATCCCTGGAGTTTGTACACGGTAGATAGAATAACCCTGCATAATCTCCCCATAGAATCCTGTAGGCCGACAGAACATCTGGTTCAGAGCATTTACATCATCAGTCACAAAAGCCTTAAAACAACTTGTTCCCCTTCATTATACATCAGTCATTATAAATTGACGAGGGGAATACATGTTAATACAGTAACAGAAACAAGTAGAATGCCCATCAGTACGCAAATACGAGGTGCATTCAAGTTCTAAGGCCTCCGATTTTTTTTTCTAATTAACTACTCACCCGAAATCGATGAAACTGGCGTTACTTCTCGACGTAATCGCCCTGCAGACGTATACATTTTTCACAACGTTGACGCCATGATTGCATGGCAGCGGCGAAGGCTTCTTTAGGAGTCTGTTTTGACCACTGGAAAATCGCTGAGGCAATAGCAGCACGGCTGGTGAATGTGCGGCCACGGAGAGTGTCTTTCATTGTTGAAAAAAGCCAGGTCAGGTGAGTAGGGAGCAAGAGGAATCACTACAAAGTTGTTATCACGAAGAAACTGTTGCGTAACGTTAGCTCGATGTGCGGGTGCGTTTTCTCGGTGAAACAGCACACGTGCAGCCCTTCCCGGACGATTTTGTTGCAGTGCAGGAAGGAATTTGTTCTTCAAAACATTTTTGTAGGATGCACCTGTTACCGTAGTGCCCTTTGGAACGCAATGGGTAAGGATTACGCCCTCGCTGTCCCAGAACATGGACACCATCATTTTTTCGGCACTGGCGGTTACCCGAAATTTTTTTGATGGCGGTGAATGTGTGTGCTTCCATTGAGCTGACTGGCGCTTTGTTTCTGGATTGAAAAATGGCATCCACGTCTCATCCATTGTCACAACCGACGAAAAGAAAGTCCCATTCATGCTGTCGTTGCGCGTCAACATTGCGCGGCAACATGCTACACGGGCAGCCGTGTGGTCGTCCGTCAGCATTCGTGGCACCCACCTGGATGACACTTTTCGCATTTTCAGGTCGTCATGCAGGATTGTGTGCACAGAACCCACAGAAATTCCAACTCTGGAGGCGATCTGTTCAACAGGTATTCGGCGATCCCCCAAAACAATTATCTCCACTTTCTCGATCATGTCGTCAGACCGGCTTGTGCGAGCCCGAGGTTGTTTGTTGTCACACGATGTTCTGCCTTCATTAAACTGTCGCACCCACGAACGCACTTTCGACACATCCATAACTCCATCACCACATGTCTCCTTCAACTGTCGATGAATTTCGATTGGTTTCACACCACGCAAATTCAGAAAACGAATGATTGAACGCTGTTCAAGTAAGGAAAACGTCGCCATTTTAAGTATTTAAAACAGTTCTCATTCTCGCCGCTGGCGGTAAAATTCCATCTGCCGTACAGTGCTGCCATCTCTGGGACGTATTGACAATGAACGCGGCCTCATTTTAAAACAATTCTCATGTTTCTATCTCTTTCCAGTCCGGAGAAAAAAAATCGGAGGCCTTAGAACTTGAATGCACCTCGTAGATACCAAGTGCTCGACGCGAAGCACTGAGCGCTTCATTATGATGAACTTCAAGCGCACATTTGTCTCGTCGTGTATCGTCCTGCAACAGGACGCTAACGAAATTACAGAACCTGATTCCTAAATCAGTACCGCCTGATCCTGGATCCTCTATTACATCTACCCCGATGGGTCATAGCGGCGAAGTTCTAAATGAAACGCTACCAGTTCAAAACTACAGGATCTCAACAGATCCCTCCCCTTGGTTGTCCCTTGACTTACGCAGTTTGCATATAATGTTGATGTAACTTTTAGAGTTGGTGCTTGAAGTGTGCTACGAAAAGCATGTACGAGCATTCTTTACATCTCGTAAGTTCCAGAACACGACCAGAAGGGTCTGACGATTTGATGGGAGTTTGGTGTGACCAGATCGTGTAACTCCAATCGATGAAGTGTCGTAGTATTTACATTATTTACAGTAAAGCCTATCTGTCGTCTTCAGTCACGACATGTGAAAAATTTCAACTTATTCGTTACTCAACGATATGGACAACTCAAGTAATTCTCCCCTACAGTGGTTTGTATAATCCGTTGCTGGCCATCACGAATTAACGTGCGTGCAGGATTTATACATCTGCAGTCTTCAGGAACCTCTGATGTCACAGAGACCTGTAATTTTGTAGAAAATGCGTAGAAAGAGTTCTCTCGGTGCTCCTTCTTCGTCATTTCTTTCTGAATGTGAACCTGTAGGTTTGACAACAAAATCAATCACACCAGTGTGGCATCTTCTGTTTCCAGGTCCCATATGACTCACCTTTAGAAGTTAAGGGGTACATCATTTTTTGAACCCTATCGCACCATAATACCACATTTAGCTGTTACTGTCCTCTAGAACGTCTCTTCCCGGTCATAGAGCGAGGTCTTTGTTTTTACGATGGGGCTGTGCTTAGCTTTTTCCACTAATTGGCATAAGAAAACATGGAATACGGAATCATGACTGTGAGTACAGTAAAAGTGACGAGTTGTTAGAGTCGCGTCTGAAATAGCAGGCAGTTACCATACTAGGTAGGTTGTTTGGATATTTGCAAAGAAATGTCCCTTGGAAATGGTTAGGTAACAACGATATCTTGCCGGCGTTATTTTGTGCAAATCAGGTACTCTCGGTGTCAGTCACTATTAACAAATATCAGTGAGGCAGCATCAACTGAAATTGAGGTCGAATGTTTCCCTCTAGACACAAGCTACAGCATACTCATCAACTGACACCAAACCGCATAATTGTTATAGCGCTGGTGAAAGAACAAAAACTAACTAACAGCGCCCAGGAGACTCCAGTCCGTATCGTAGCAACAGTTCGACATCAGGCGCTCGCTGAGAATTGTGAAGATGGACGCGATTAAGGGGAATATCATTTTCTGACTGTGTGCTCCGGATTATAGTTGCCAGGAGTGGAAAATAGTGGCGACGTGAATGTATCCGGGGCGTTAATGGAGGTGGTGCCTGCCACAGGCAGTTATAGTGGATCTGCCATTGGGGCTTCTGAAGTACTTCGGTCACCTCGAAACCTGACATCCCACGAGAGTAGACTTCACACTGCCATACGTCTGGATTCAGATGCCTGGTCTGCGAATTCAGAAGGAAACCGCTGCACCCTGTTACCTCTCTTCATGCAGCGGGACAGAACTTCGTACACGGTTGTCGACGTCGCCAGTAAACGTCACACAATGAAGTTTGCCGACGTCGGAGAGCTACAACTACGTCGTCAAGGACTGACTGGCAGTGGCCAGACGTCGAAAACTGATGGAAGACACGACAGTGTGTCTGACCGCGTACAGGACGTGACATTTAAGGAGCGAATTCATCTAATCGTGAAGGTATTATCCGAATAACTTTGTCCCAGCGCATTTGATTTTATTTAATTTCTTTTAGACTTTCGATCCACCGTAGTATTTGCTGAAGTAATAACTGCGTGTTGCGTTTTCGTACGTATTGCGTTTTCGTACGTATTGTAAGCATTAGTTTTCTTAGGACGTGTAGAAGTCTTAGCACGAGTACAATTCTGGGCAGAGAACCAATTGACTAGTGTTGTTTCTAGTTTGTTTTTATTGTACGATGCTTTAGAACGACGTATCATCTATACTGGCAGAGTCCCCATTACATTGTCTGCACCCGTGTCTCTATAGTGCAGTTGGAGACTCCCACTAATTTTGCAGTCAAGTAAGACTGTTCCCACATACCTCTTCAGCAAAACTCTGGTCGAAGTGTAAGGAAATAAACTGCCTATTGGCTTTTGTATCGGGTTCTTCGGCCGACGTTCATCTAATGATTTTACTGACGTTTTGCCAGCACGAGTGGCTGGCATTGTCAAAGCTTCACCCTCCATGGCCGGTGGTGAACTGGAGCCGAGCTCGCGGCCGCAGACTATATGTACCTGGCGCGCCGACGTCCGAGGCCTTCTTCTCGGTAATTTCTGGTGCGGTTTTCCTCTTGCTACCTGCGACGGTCGTTCGCTGCAGTACGGGAAGCCAAGATCCGTTTACCTTAAAGCTTTCCTCTTTCTTGTTGAAACTGTTCGCGTGTTTTTGTATTCCTACATCTTCTCTGAACAAGTGCGCGTTTCTCTACAGCCAGAACTTCCATGTCGGCGAATTTTATTTCGTGGTCGGTCTCACTCAGTGCGTGCTCTGCCACGGTACATTTCTCCACCTTCCCCAACCTGCAATGTCGCTTATGTTCGTTGATCCTGGTGTTGATTGATCGTCCAGTCATTCCGACATACACTTTTCCGAATGTGCATGGTATACGGTATATTCCCAACATTGCAAGTGGGTCCCTTTTCTCCTTTGCCGATCTAAGGCACTCTTTGATCTTCCTTGTCAGTTTGAAAATCGTCTTTACGCCGTGTTTGCGCAATATACGGCCGATTCTGTCCGTCACTCTGGGAATGTGTGGCAGACAGGCCGTACCCAACATTTCTTTTTCTGATTCCATACTTCGCCGAGTGTTTGGCTCTGTTACACTTCTAATATAACTTGTGGAGAACCCATTGCTCCTCAGAACACTTTCCTGGTGTTCCATCTCGCGTCTGAGGTGTTGCGGCTCACATATTCGTACTGCTCGCGTTACGAGCGTATTAATCATGCCTCTTTCCTGGCTCGGGTGGTGGTTTGATAGTTTGTGCAGGTATCGGTCCGTGAAGCTGAAGAAACTGAAACTTGCATCAAACGACATCTTGGTCAGCTTCGATCAGTCAAAAGGAAGAAGGCCTTATCTTAAAACATTTCACGTATAATTCTGTTAAAGGCCCCATATAAAAGAAGAACAGTCTCATGCCTTAAGGGCAAGACAAGAACATTAATTTCTTCTGCTGAAGGCCACACATCAACCAAATAACTAAAACCCAAACAGGAAAATAACTATGTAACACACAAGGAACGGCGCTCAGAAGTTTCTTGATCGACCTGAGATTGTAACACTAACGCCCGTTTAGGTGAGACAGGCAGCCTGTCCAACGAGTTTTTAATCTGAAGGCAACTTAACCGACAGACAGCCGACTGACCAATCAACAATATCAGTTCCGCTCCACGCAGCCAGTGAAACGATCACAAGATTTCAGTACAAAGACACAAAGAATATTGGCGCGCACAACGACCAACAACACCTAAGCTGTCGAACCACACGCCGTGCTGGACAGCAACAACACAAAGAGGAAAATATACTGCCTAAAATTACGTCAACGACCAAGGACAGGTAACTGCAACGTCAACGGCCACAAGGCAGACGACACCGCTGGTCAACTTCAATAACAGGGAATAAATTAAGTTAAACTTCACAGGAAGATGGCTGGAATCTTAGCCAACTTGAATAAACACACGTTGTTGCTCGCGGGAATGTCCAAAAAGCGACAACCAGGATCAAACGAAGAAATGTAAACAGCTGAGGCTCGATAGTAGGTTAAGTGAGGACTCAACTTTCGTGTCCAAGATCGTAGCAGCCGCAAGCAGCACCTCACACTCCAACCGCGTGCACACCGCCTGTAGCCTCAGCCAGATTACGCGCGAAGGAGACTTTCTTGCTGCTACACGCCAACCGACCGACTGGTCACACACCACCCAGCCGGAAACTATATCCGCCACACCAAAGATAGTACAGCAGTAATAGTATCGATGAACGCTGCTGCTGCCATTCATGGAGAGGCCAGCAACATTATCGCTATAACCACAGGAGAAATAAAACAACAGCACTGCAACCAAGGTTTAACCCAAGACAAGCATAACTCGAGCCAGCCAAAACTCAAGTATTTACATGCAATTCTTATATAATCGAAACAGATCATTCCATATTTTGTACGTAAAAAAATTATTACGGTAACTCGTTTTTTCTGTCAAAACCTATTGTCCTTGTAATCTGGTCGTAGCTCACAAGGCGCACTTCCATATCACCGGTAAAAGATCGACGCAATGTCACTTCGTTTTGCAGTTTCCATATTTGTTTAGCTTAGTGCTGTGTAATACCGCAATTGACATGGCAAGAACGTAAATCGCTCACAGTTGTCGTAAGTAAACTGCACAGTCCCTGTCAGACAGTAATTAGCCCTCAGCAGCGACTAATATGAAAGCAGACGTCGTGTTAACGCTTTCCGCCTCTGTCTTCCGAGTGGATACACGTGGAGAGTGCTGCTGATACGTAGTGCGGTCTGTACAGCCACCGATTGTCTTTGGGGTCTGCAGGGGGTCCTACCAGAACGGAGTACATCAGGAAGATGGAGGACTGGATACCGCACTACACTGGTGCCCAACATGAGACGTGGAGGCCTGTTCCTGAGGAGAACCGTCAGATATTAACGACAGGGAGCGCACGGTGCTCTACAGTCTTCCTCAAAAGTATCCGTACGACCTGAATTGCATTTCACCTGATTCGCATCCAACCCGCATAACGCAGCTGTCTAGCAGGTCCTCTAATCGTTCCTCGGTACAGTCGTTTGACTATTGAAAATGGTTCCAACAAGTCACCCCAAGGAAACACTGTTCTGTATCACAATAACTCAAGATGTAAAGTAATACCACGATACTACAAATATCAGGGAACACCTTATCATATATAAGACTGTCCTTAAGGCTTGTAAGCTCACATTTATTACAATAAATGACATACCTGGAATATTACCACTCTCATTACTACGTCAAATAGGTAATGCACCTAGTAAGTTCGTCATATCCATGATTTCCTCTTCAAAGTAACATACAGTACTTATTATTTAACACAAAATGACATTAAAAATTTAACTTGCTGACGAGCAGCTACTTCAGAATATGTATGAACTTTAAATGACACGACAGACCGTGTCATTCTGCATATTGAGTCATCATGCCCAGGCCATGCAGACTAAGCAAAGATTTCGTGACTAACGGAAACTAACAGTTGGCTCAAATGGCTCTGAGCACTATGGGACTTAACATCTATGGTCATCAGTCCCCTAGAACTTAGAACTACTTAAACCTAACTAACCTAAGGACATTACACAACACCCAGTCATCACGAGGCAGAGAAAATCCCTGACCCCGCCGGGAATCGAACCCGGGAACCCGGGCGTGGGAAGCGAGAACGCTACCGCACGACCACGAGCTGCGGACGGAAACTAACAGTCATTCCTGACTAGGCATAAAGAGAGTGATATGTCTCGATGTTACACAGTATCAGTTAGCAAATGTCAACTATAAATTACATAACGTAACATTTTTAACAGATGCGAATTTCTACCCAGCATCTATTGTCCCTGTTAACGAACTATGAGAGATGTTAAATATTGCTTCTTCACAAGTAACTTAATTGAAAAGCCGTGAGGTAAAGCTTTGTGTTGGACAGGGATTCGAACCCAGAACCTAATCGGATTGTTATCGAAGCACAATCAACTGTGACATATCGGATTTTCTCGGCAAACTAGATGTTTTAACTGAAATTAACGAAACATTAATTTTTTCCTTTCCAGGACTCCAACCCGGCACCTGTCGCTGTTGTATTCTAGAGAAAACGAACGTTAAATATGGGTTTGTTACACCAGCAGCGACGTATGAGCATGTTTGAACTAGAAATAATATGACGAAGAGTTCAGTGCTCGCTGAGGTTCGAACCCCACTCGTATCGTTGTTGAGTACACACAAAGAGACGTCAGCTACCGAATTTTTCTCCACCAGCAGCTCGAAATAACATCCTTGAACTTACAGTGACCTAGCGAATAGTTCTGTGTCTCACTGCACTGGGAGCCAGAAACGTCAGATACCGTTAGTGTTGACAACGAATGAAAATACATTAAAAATCAAAATTATTATCCACCAGCAGATAGGTGTTCTCATGCTAGAGCTTGATAATACATAATGAAAACTTCCGTGCCTGGCCACGTGCAATATGTGGAGATGTTCAGGAATCTGCAGTTTTGAACAAACAACAAATTGTAGCCGAGCTGTATTGTCATGAAGGGATCAAATTCCACGTTAAGGGCGGTCTGAGTTGCATCCCAAATCAGAACCAAATTTATCGACATACAGAATCTCAAATAAAAGATTGAATAATTGTCCTGTGACCCTACATAGCATTTGTTTCGTCACTAGAAATAAATAACTAGTATAAGAAAAGTTACTGGTGATAGAGTTTCTACATGTCGCCATTCCTGACTTTATAGTGGTTCAACCTAGCGTCTACATGGTAGAGAAGGAATATTATGTTTAATGTGAATTTCAGACCACAATGCCATTATACCTCCTTCACTTGCCGTAGCCAGAAGAGAACAGAATCTGTCTCTCCCTATCTAAAATCATCGGCAGGAGTCGGAACCGAACCCACGCCATAATCATAAGAACCTATCATTAATCCAACAGACCAAATCAGCTTCTCTGCGACTCATTTCTCTATCGTTACACCGTTTCGCCACAGTGGATGAGACACACAGGCTCCCTGTAGTGGTTTGCAGCATGTTCAGTACATTCATTTATTTGGTTGACATTTTGTTCTTTTCAGGTTTAATAGACGGGAAGGCAGCAGATTCATCTCGAAACTTTTTTATTATGTGTAGGGAGAGCGCATCGTGCCAAAATACAAGTATTTGACTCGGCTACCCAGTGCATACATTCGACTCTACTTTGTAATCACCGAAATAAAATCACTTAACTACCACCTATACAGAACTGCCAACAGTGTAGGATGCAGAAATTTAAATAGGAAGTGTTCCTTTTCACTTGAGCTACTCTATTGCGCTATCTGTTTGTTGAAAAGAAAAGAAAAGAAAAGCTGTAACTGTCTGTCTCTCAGAAGTCTAGATCCGGCCACACGCATTATCTCATAGCACTGTGGAATGCGGAGGTTCTGGAGGAATTGATTTTGACTTCTGGAGGTGCTGTAGCTGCGTGTGAGCTAGCAGCGTAACAGTAAGCGTCGTGCGCTGTAGATTAAACGCCGCAAGTTCGAGTACGTTCACTGCTACATTTTATGAAACGCAATTCTGCTGTCTGCTCAAGTTACCAACCTAATGGAACTTTGAACATAATTCCCTTCACTTATCAACCCAAAATAGTCGCATGTGGATAAAGGGCTAACTTCTGCGACATTTTGTTCTTTTCAGGTTTAATAGACGGGAAGGCAGCAGATTCATCTCGAAACTTTTTTATTATGTGTAGGGAGAGCGCATCGTGCCAAAATACAAGTATTTTCTACATTAGCTGTCGTATGGTAGTGGCATTTTATTCTTCTTGAAACCTTGTTTGACAGCTTTAACTGAGAATAAGTTTTCTACATGCATGTAATCAATAAACTGCATGTGCATTGTCAGACTGTTATAGATAACATCAGAGAATTGGCCTACATCGTTGATGATTAATTTCTCCCTCATGTTCAATATTGTTTTAACAACACTGCAAGAAACCTTACGAAAATTGTGCACTGTATTATAAGAGATGAAATAAAACCACCCACGATAACCTTACGACGAAAGTCTGTTTAATAAAATTGAGTATCTGTACACAAGTGTTCCTCTATGGGCACGAATTAGTAAAATACTACTCACTTAGATTTCGCTTGGGTCTGTGTTTAATTGGTATGCTGTGTCATGCTCAAGAGGTATGCAGATGTGGCATTTCATAAATAAAGTTATGTATTCCTAGAAACCCAAATTATTGCTTGTCAGCAGCGGAAAGATGCGCTACCTGTAGTGAAGCATTGTAAGTTTTTCAGTATCGCACTATGAGCAGAAAGTGTTTTCTGGCGATTTCCTTATCGATGTTTGATCTGACTGCTTCTAACTCTTTCACACAAGGGATAAAAACAGTACAGTTAGCGAAACTGGAACCGCGAACCATAACAGACCATTTTTTACAGGTCAGCATGTTACCACAGGTTCGCCCCTCGTGGTCTCGCGGTAGCGTTCTCGCTTCCCGAGCACGGGGTCACGGGTTCGGTTCCCGGCGGGTTCAGGGATTTTTTCCTGCCTCGAGATGTCTGGGTGTTGTTGTGTCGTCTTCATCATCATCATTCATCCCCATAACGGTCGGAGGAAGGCAATGGCAAACCACCTCCATTAGGACCTTGCCTAGTAAGTCGGTGCGGATCTCCCGCATCGTTCCCCTACGCTCTCTAAAGAAGCATGGGACTTCATTTCATTTCATGTTACCACAGAGCTACCGAAGAGGTATGTGTCTCGTGTTCGTCTTACGAGGCCAATGGTGGCTAGAGCTCGTAAACCGCTATTTAAAGGAGAAGATTAGTAGCGATTTCCACGCGCAACGACTTTTCTGGGCTGAAAACCGTAAGTTCACAATCTTTTGTTACACCTCAAGCGATAATAACTCAGATTACTCAAAGGAAATGACAGGAAAAATCAAGTGAACTTTGAGGCTTAATTCCGTGCACACCAGGAAGTAACTCGTCGATCACAGAGTTGCCAAACATACCTTGCCTTGTTGCCAAATCTCTGTTACAGTACCAGCAGGAAGAAAACGAACCGATGTGTTCCTACATCGGGCTGGGAAGTGACCATAGCTTTCGTCTCAAAGACGTGGCTGCCATGGCCTGGAATACGTAATGCGTCTGATTCGCATTTCTGTAACTAGGTTTAGGGACGAGCGTACTTACTAATAATACTCAGAAGTGACTGCAAACTAAGCATCATAAATCAGTTGTTTTTATATTTCTTTTGTAAGTGTACTCACAACCATGAAACTCATTCACGGACGTTTTCGTGCCTGGCCGATAGTCGAGCACAACAAACATATCAAAATAAAAAAATGAATGTGTTCGTGTGTGTGAGACAGACAGAGAGAGAGAGAGAGAGAGAGAGAGAGAGAGAGAGTAAAAAATTGTTGTAAAGAAATTGAATCATGGTGTGTAAAGAAAACTTTCATTAAAATGACAAGTTCCACATCATTACGAACTGTCGTATTCATGGTCTAAAGAACTAGTATTAATCTAATCTAATCTAATCATATTTCTGACTAGCCATGAAGAGTCATGACTTACCGATATTTTCGCCAATATCAGTAACCAAATCTAAACTTGATAATAAAAGACGACAGTATTTTTAATAAACCGGAAGTCTTATCAAGACCCTTTCGTCCCTGTTAACTAACTACGAAAGATGTCTGATATACCTCCATTCAGAAGTAACAAAGTGTGCATGCATTTAAAGATGAAGCTCATGATGTGAAGTTCTGTGACATAGATACGAACCCAACACGTTATCGGATTCTTAAGTAAGTAAAATACAATGTTACGTACCGATTTTTCTAACCAGCTGCTACGTGTTTGAATCTAAAATAAGGATACAAATTTTTGTGCCTGAGCGACAATCGAACCGCACACCAACCGTCCTTCTTTATCATCCACGATATAGCATAAGTGTCAATTGCTTACTCACCAACAGTAAGAGGTGTGCGTGTTTGATCAGAAATAACGACACCTATTGCGATTGTTGGCAACACATGAACAGACATTTAAAATGCACGTTAATTTTCACTAGCACGCCAGTATGCACGTGATACTGCTTGAAATGAAATTATGAATATTTTGTGTGCTGGATCAGGATTCGGACCCATATATTTACCTTTGAAAGACACCTAGAGAAGACTGCAGTCTTGGTAAAATGAACGAAATGATTGAACTATACTGTTCCGAGAGATTCAGATGCTCTGAAGAGGAGACACGGATTGGAATCATAGTCAAGCACCAAAGTTTTCAACATCTTTTTTTCAATCAAGTACAAATGAAATAAGAGCCCTGTTCCTTTAAATGGCTATCGGTTCATGAAATAAAGTAAAATTTTCTAATGTAATTAAGTTTACTGGCGACAGTGTTTCTTTTTACCATGACTTCCGCCTATGCCTTTTCCCAACGGCAACTGGGTCTGCCCAGTTGGTAGTGAAGGAACGTGATGTTTCATGCCGGTTCTGGATTGTAACGTCTTTCTCTTGAGGTTACCAGAGGTAAAGTAAATCTGTCTGTGCCTCTTAAAAGTAAATGCCTGAACCCACGCATTGCACTTGTGATAAATCGTTCCACCAGACCATATGGCTACATTTCCCAGCCACAGGAGTGTGTTCTAACGGATGATGTGCTAAGCTTACAAACTCAGTCACGGTGAAAAAAATGCTATTCTATTAAATGCTTAAGTAGAAGCAAGCTCCTTACGCGCAGATCATGCTATTCTCATGTCAGCAGGATGTAAAGGCTCTTCTGAGCATCATAGCCTGGATATGAAGCCATTTTGAAATTTTCACTAATTCAGGAAATGTCTTAGTTCGAGAAAACCCACTGAGAAGTGTGAATTTGCCGAATAAACCGATTATTACCGTCATTATTACTATCATTTTCTTCATACCGCTGTTGGAACACATGTGCTTGAAGATCATTTAATGCCTTTTAGTCATTATAGAAAGTAGTTACCAAATCACAGGTTCTTTCCTTGTCTACGGAATCCTTTTCATGTTAGTATCAGACATCAGAAATTACTCGTAGATTACATTAAACCAAAGGAATTAATGAAGACGTTACTTGATAATAAAAACCCGCTGCCTTTCTTTATTTTCTTGCGCCTAGAAATGGCTGTCCAGTACTGTAAAACCAAACGCCAAGGGATCTTACTGCCTTCCGATATACATCGCTGTCAGTTCTTCCATATGATTTGGTCGACGTGACCTGTTTCAAGTTGTGTATGACAGAGAATGTTTTAGAAAATCAACTGTTTTCCTTTGCAACAAAGAGAAAGGTTTCATACTAAGCTATCCGAGTTGGACTGTGGTCCGAGAGCCACGTTAAACTGTAGGTTCCCCTATTAACTGGCCAGGTAAATCACCTCAAACGTCGGAGGAAAGCAACGGCATACCAAGTCTAACAGGACCGTGCCTATTAAAGCACTGTGGTTTTCATACCAATCTTCCAACTGATGACTGCTTTACTTTATATGGATTCCAAAGTAAATGGTCTTCGATTTATTAACATTTTTGTGTTTTCATGCTGTAGCTTTGATACCAGTAAACGTAAGTAACCGGCCGAGCACTGTCACCGTTCGAAGTGTCACGGTGGTAGCGACGAAGCTGTCGACCCCAGTTACAATCTTCGTCATGGCTATGTTTCAGACGAATACCTCTATTTTTTTAAAAATAGAAACCCCCATTTTTTATTACATATTCTTGTAGTACGTAAAGAAATATGAATGTTTTAGTTGGACCACCTTTTTCGCCTTGTGATAGATGGCGCTGTAATGGTCACAAAGGTACAAGTACGTGGTATCACGTAACATTCCGCCAGTGCGTACGGTATTTGCTTCGTGATACATTACCCGTGTTAAAATAGACCGTTTACCAATTGCGGAAAAGGTCGATATCGTGTTGATGTATGGCTATTGTGAACAAAATGCCCAACGGGAGTGTGCTTTATATGTTGCAAGGTATCCTGGACGACATTATACAAGCGTCCGGACCGTTCGCAGGATAGTTACGTTATTTAAGGAAACAGTAAGTGTTCAGCCACATGTGAAACGTCAAACACGACTTGCAACAAATGATGATGACCAAGTAGGTGTTTTAGCTGCTATCGAGGCTAATCCGCACATCAGTAGCAGACAAATTGCTCGAGAATCTGGAATCTCAAAAACGTCTATGTTGAGAATGCTACATCAACATCGATAGCACCCGTACCAAATTTCTATGCACCAGGAAATGCATGGAGACGACTTTGAACGTCGTGTACAGTTCTGCCACTGGCCACAAGAGAAATTACGGGACGATGACAGATTCTTTGCATGCGTTCTATTTAGCGACGAAGCGTCAATCACCAACAACGGTAACGTAAATCGGCTTAAAATGAACTATTGGGCAACGGAAAATCCACGATGGCCGCGACAAGTGTAACATCGGTGACCTTGGCGGGTTAATATATGGTGCGGCATTATGGGAGGAAGGATAATTGGCCCCCATTTTGTCGATGACAATCTAAATGGTGCACTATATGCTGATTTCCTACGTAATGTTCTACCGATGTTACTACAACATGTTTCACTGCATGACAGAATGACGATGTACTTCCAACACGATGGATGTCCGGCAATAGCTTGCATCCGGTTGAAGCAGTATTGAATAGCATATTTCATGACAGGTGGATTGGTCGTCGAAGCACCATACCATGGGCCGCACGTTCACCGGATCTGATGTCCCCGGATTTCTTTCGGTGGGGAAAGTTGGATATTTGCTATCGTGATCCAACGACAACTCCTGACAACATGTGTCAGCGCATTGTCAATGCATGTGCGAACATTACGGAAGGCGAACTACTCGCTGTTGAGAGGAATGCCGTTACACGTAGTGCCAAATGCATTGAGGTTGACGGACATCATTTTGAGCATTTATTGCATTAATGTGATATTTACAGGTAATCACTCTGTAACAGCATGCGTTCTCACAAATGATAAGTTCACAAAGGTATCGCATTGGAACAACCGAAATAAAAAGTTCAAATGTACCTACGTTCTGTATTTTAATTTTAAAAACCTACCTGTTACCAACTGTTAATCTAAAATTGTGAGACATGTGTTTGTGAATATCACAGCGCCATCTATCACAGAGCGGAAAAAGTGGTCCAACTAAATCATTCATTTTTGTTAACGTACTACACGAACATGGAATAAGAAATGGGGGCTCCGATTTAAAAAAAAAAACGCATTTGATATCCGTTTGAACTATGGCAGCGCCATCTAGCCGGCCAACCATAGCGCCATCTGGTTTCCCCCTTCATGCTAGACAAGTTTCGTTCTTTGTTGTTTTTTCGTTTGACGCTTATTTCGTGAGATATTTGGCCTGGTCACTATCAATGGACCACCCTGTATAATCCCCATGTAAACTAAGACACTGAGACAGAAAACTCAAATATTTGGCTAAAGAAATGCTATTATTCACATAAGCAACAACTTTTATTATATTTCACGATGCGTTATGAGGCTGAGTGACCAATACCGTGATGAGAGTGGCATGATGGCAGTAGTGTATCCGTAGCCCTGTGGTACCGCCCATGTCTCGTGTCACAACAGCTCAATGAGTCGTCAGTTCTAACTGTGGTAGGGGCCAGAGTGTGCGAGCTTTTTTTTCCGATTTATTTTATGGAGCTGCGAATTTCCTGAAAAAATTCTGTAACGAAATCGGAAGAAAACCTTTACACATCAACTCCTCTAGGTAGCTACATTCAGTAAGTTGTGTTAATGGTCATAGATCGCGGCTTTATGACTGCCAAGCTGCTTCAAAATACAACTGTCTCTGAAGAAATTCGAATTGACCGTAAACCTTACGAATTTCAATATTGTTCTTCACTTAAGACTCACATGATAGGGTGATAAGTATAACGGAAATGAACCTTTTGATTACTATAGAGCTTCTATGCTAAATTTCCACAGTAGCAATTAGGAACTCTCTGCAGACGTTTGCTAACAGTGGCTCTAGAAACTTACTTTTTGTCTAGGTATCTTCATATATGGGCAATTTTGTCGCCTTAAATCCAATTGAATATTTTAAATATCACTTTCGAACAGTGTTCATTTCTCCATTAATTAATGTATGGACCTCAAAAGAAGCAGTTTGCATGAGTAGCTAGAGAGCAGGTTCTAAAAGGTATTGACACAATGTTTTGCACCCATTTACTATAGGGAATCAAAGAAAGAAACCAACACATTACATTTACTATATGTGCCTTGACTAATACATATGAATGTGTGACAAAAATAAATTATTTGAAGAACCTCCTGTGAAAGGAAAAAGAACAGGACGTGATGCTTTAATTATAGCGCACTGGATCAAAACAATGAAATTAATTCTGTGCCACATTGATGTATTGCATCCTAGTGTAATAAAATACTCATCAAATAAAAACGGTTTTGTGCCTCTGTTGCTATAGAGTGTGAAACACAAATCTTAGATAGATTTTATGGGTCACCACCCAACAACATTAAAGCATGTTACACCGTCGAGAGTGAGGAGTGGAGCAGACGTTGTGGGCAGAAGGCGAGGCAGCGAAGTGCCTCAGCCCCTGTCGGTAGGCAGCAAACGGGTCCCAGAGAACTCAGACACATGCGAAGTACAGAGGCAGATGGTCGGCCAAGACCTTTATTACCAATGTGACAGAAAGTGAAATATATTGTAGATTCGCTTGAATTACACTCATAGCTTCAGCACCGAGAGGAAAGGGGCGATAAAAATTTTGTCGACGTGTGCTTTGTGTCTCGAGTTTTACCTCAAGACTAAGGTTGTAGTCAAGAGTGATGTACGCATACTGCAGTCAAGACTTCCTCCTGGTAGTGTTGCAGTGTACAATGTTGCCAGATCGAGCATATTGCTGGACATAGAATTCTGAGGGGACCACGACTGTATTGTCCACCTTACGTGAACGATAAGGCGGTCAATTTTTTGTTTATGACTGTATCTACAACACATACTGCACGCTGAATACACAGAAGAATTAAAAGAACAAAATTAATAAGAGCTACGTTAACTATAGTGTTCAAAGTATTCATAGTATTGTATACGTGCGTGTAAATGCCTTCCAATGCCCACTCAAGGATACGGAGTCTAGCTTCAGTATTATAATTACGCCTCAGTTTGTGGATGAACTCAGGCTTAGGTTGATAATCATTTTGATTATTTAGCAGTACTGTACCCATTGGTGTTAAACTCGTTTCCAACCAATGATTCCCACAGCTACAGGAACACAACTTGTCATACCTCTTAGACAAAATACTTACGCAGTGCTATCAGATGAAAAGATCAACCTGACACAAACTGTGTAAAGTTTGATTTACAACCTTCATACCTGGATATAGAGCTTTTCGTATGTGAGATATCTGTGAACATTGCTGCGTAAGACGATTTAAGAAGAAACTAAATTCCTTCAGCTAAGACAATGTATAAAGAAATCTTCACGGCACTAAATCGAGGTTTGTGAATCGTTTACCGGCCGTACTCTGCCGCATTTCGCTGGTTGGGAGGCAGAAAGCTTACTGACAAATTTCACAGAAAGAAAAGGAGAACGAAAGGTCATGTTGTTTTATTTAAATGATTACAAAATCAAGCAGTCATTTTTGGCTGTGAGGGAGTTCACACAGTATAATGGACAAGATGCCCATGATATCCCCGTGGGAGTATGTGAAGCTGCTGGTCAAGACTTCAGCGGAGCTTCTTAAGACTGCAAAGACATCATTATGGGTACCTAAGATCCTTAAGGAAGTCCCTCCCAAGACTCTGTTCGGAAAAATAGGGGCCCAGGACCCAAAAGTCTTGACAGAAGGCTGGAGAGTGATTAATCAGAGGGTTGTTCCGGAAGGACGAACGCTGGTGGTGGAGGTTGGTGAGAAGTCCCTGAAGGCGATGCGGGAGCAGGATCTGAATCTGTGTTTAGGGTTCTCGCAGGTCTCCGTCAGGGTTCTCAAATACCTCAAAGATGGCAGTAAGACAGAACCTGGAGGTGCTGCAGAGTAATCTGCAGCACAGTAAAGGGGCCTCTGCTGCCCTGAGCCGCTGCCTGGGGAGACAGGAAGTGGGTGTGGCCCTGGTACAAGAACCTTATTTATACAAAGGTGATGTATCGATCCTCTGTGGCACTGGAGGTAAGCTGGTCTATGCTAGGAATCTGAGAAATTCCAGAACATGCATCAATGTAAGAAATAGCATTTCATGCCAGTGATGGATTTCTGCTCTAGGTACTTAGTGACCATTAAAATGCAGAAATGTGAGGAAGGTATCACTAGGGAAATTATTTCGGCCGCAGCATACCTTCCTTACACAGACAGCTCTCGTGGTGACCGAGCGGTTCTAGGCACTACACGACCGCTATGGTCGCAGGTTCGAATCCTGCCTCGGGCATGGACGTGTGTGATGTCCTTAGATTAGTTAGTTTTAAGTAGTTCTAAGTTCTAGGGGACTGATGACCTCAGAAGTTAGTGCTCAGAGCCATTTGAACCAAAGACAGCTCTCCTCCTCCCTTGGAGGTAGGAGACTGTTAGAGACTTGCCATCAGCATGGTGATCAACTGCTGGTGGGATGAGACGCCAATTCCCACAACCTAGTGTGGGGCAGCAAGGACACCAACAGTAGGGTTGAGTACCTTCTTGAATTTCTTTTAGCCAACAACTCAACGTCCTGAATAGGGGCAATGAGCCTACATTCAGGAATAGGAGAAGAGAAGATGTAATTGACATAGCCTTTTGTTCCATGACGATGGGTAGCTATCTACATCTACATCTACATCTATACTCCGCGAGCCACCTTACGGTGTGTGGCGGAGGGTACTTATTGTACCACTATCTGATCCCCCCTTCCCTGTTCCATTCACGAATTGTGCGTGGGAAGAACGACTGCTTGTAAGTCTCCGTATTTGCTCTAATTTCTCGGATCTTTTCGTTGTGATCATTACGCGAGATATATGTGGGCGGTAGTAATATGTTGCCCATCTCTTCCCGGAATGTGCTCTCTCGTAATTTCGATAATAAACCTCTCCGTATTGCGTAACGCCTTTCTTGAAGTGTCCGCCACTGGAGCTTGTTCAGCATCTCCGTAACGCTCTCGCGCTGACTAAATGTCCCCATGACGAATCGCGCTGCTTTTCGCTGGATCATGTCTATCTCTTCTATTAATCCAACCTGGTAAGGGTCCCATACTGATGAGCAATACTCAAGAATCGGACGAACAAGCGTTTTGTAAGCTACTTCTTTCGTCGATGAGTCACATTTTCTTAGAATTCTTCCTATGAATCTCAACCTGGCGCCTGCTTTTCCCACTATTTGTTTTATGTGATCATTCCACTTCAGATCGCTCCGGATAGTAACTCCTAAGTATTTTACGGTCGTTACCGCTTCCAATGATTTACCACCTATGGCATAATCGTACTGGAATGGATTTCTGCCCCTATGTATGCGCATTATATTACATTTATCTACGTTTAGGGAAAGCTGCCAGCTGTCGCACCATTCATTAATCCTCTGCAGGTCTTCCTGGAGTACGTACGAGTCTTCTGATGTTGCTACTTTCTTGTAGACAACCGTGTCATCTGCAAATAGCCTCACGGAGCTACCGATGTTGTCAACTAAGTCATTTATGTATATTGTAAACAATAAAGGTCCTATCACGCTTCCTTGCGGTACTCCCGAAATTACCTCTACATCTGCAGATTTTGAACCGTTAAGAATGACATGTTGTGTTCTTTCTTCTAGGAAATCCTGAATCCAATCACAAACCTGGTCCGATATTCCGTAAGCTCGTGTTTTTTTCACTAAACGTAAGTGCGGAACCGTATCAAATGCCTTCCTGAAGTCCAGGAATACGGCATCAATCTGCTCGCCAGTGTCTACGGCACTGTGAATTTCTTGGACAAATAGGGCGAGCTGAGTTTCACATGATCTCTGTTTGCGGAATCCATGTTGGTTATGATGAAGGAGATTTGTATTATCTAAGAACGTCATAATACGAGAACATAAAACATGTTCCATTATTCTACAACAGATTGACGTAAGCGAAATAGGCCTATAATTATTCGCATCTGATTTATGACCCTTCTTGAAAATGGGAACGACCTGCGCTTTCTTCCAGTCGCTAGGTACTTTACGTTCTTCCAGAGATCTACGATAAATTGCTGATAGAAAGGGGGCAAGTTCTTTAGCATAATCACTGTAGAATCTTACGGGTATCTCGTCTGGTCCGGATGCTTTTCCGCTACTAAGTGATAGCAGTTGTTTTTCAATTCCGATATCGTTTATTTCAATATTTTCCATTTTGGCGTCCGTGCGACGGCTGAAGTCAGGGACCGTGTTACGATTTTCCGCAGTGAAACAGTTTCGGAACACTGAATTCAGTATTTCTGCCTTTCTTCGGTCGTCCTCTGTTTCGGTGCCATCGTGGTCAACGAGTGACTGAATAGGGGATTTAGATCCGCTTACCGATTTTACATATGACCAAAACTTTTTAGGGTTCTTGTTTAGATTGTTTGCCAATGTTTTATGTTCGAATTCGTTGAATGCTTCTCTCATTGCTCTCTTTACGCTCTTTTTCGCTTCGTTCAGCTTTTCCTTATCAGCTATGATTCGACTACTCTTAAACCTATGATGAAGCTTTCTTTGTTTCCGTAGTACCTTTCGTACATGATTGTTATACCACGGTGGATCTTTCCCCTCGCTTTGGACCTTAGTCGGTACGAACTTATCTAAGGCGTACTGGACGATGTTTCTGAATTTTTTCCATTTTTGTTCCACATCCTCTTCCTCAGAAATGAACGTTTGATGGTGGTCACTCAGATATTCTGCGATTTGTGCCCTATCACTCTTGTTAAGCAAATATATTTTCCTTCCTTTCTTGGCATTTCTTATTACACTTGTAGTCATTGATGCAACCACTGACTTATGATCACTGATACCCTCTTCTACATTCACGGAGTCGAAAAGTTCCGGTCTATTTGTTGCTATGAGGTCTAAAACGTTAGCTTCACGAGTTGGTTCTCTAACTATCTGCTCGAAGTAATTCTCGGACAAGGCAGTCAGGATAATGTCACAAGAGTCTCTGTCCCTGGCTCCAGTTCTGATTGTGTGACTATCCCATTCTATACCTGGTAGATTGAAGTCTCCCCCTATTACAATAGTATGATCACGAAACTTCTTCACGACGTTCTGCAGGTTCTCTCTGAGGCGCTCAACTACTACGGTTGCTGATGCAGGTGGTCTATAGAAGCATCCGACTATCATATCTGACCCACCTTTGATACTTAACTTAACCCAGATTATTTCACATTCGCATTCGCTAATAACTTCACTGGATATTATTGAATTCTTTACTGCTATAAATACTCCTCCACCATTGGCGTTTATCCTATCCTTGCGGTATATATTCCATTCTGTGTCTAGGATTTCGTTACTGTTCACTTCCGGTTTTAACCAACTTTCCGTTCCTAATACTATATGCGCACTATTTCCTTCAATAAGCGATACTAATTCAGGAACCTTGCCCTGGATACTCCTGCAGTTTACCAATATTACGTTAACTTTTCCTGTTTTTGGTCTCTGAGGACGGACGTTCTTTATCAACGATGCTGATGTTCTCTCTGGTAAGCCGTCAGGTATTTTATCGTTTCGCCCAAGGGGGGGTCCCTCTAACCTAAAAAACCCCCGTGTGCACGCCACACGTACTCTGCTACCCTAGTAGCTGCTTCCGGTGTGTAGTGCACGCCTGACCTGTCTAGGGGGGCCCTACAGTTCTCCACCCAATAACGGAGGTCGATGAATTTGCAACCATTATAGTCGCAGAGTCGTCTGAGCCTCTGGTTTAGACCCTCCACACGGCTCCAAACCAGAGGACCGCGATCGACTCTGGGCACTATGCTGCAGATATTAAGCTCAGCTTGCACTCCGCGTGCGATGCTGGTTGTCTTCACCAAATCAGCCAGCCGCCGGAAGGAACCAAGGATGGCCTCAGAACCCAAGCGGCAGGCGTCATTCGTTCCGACATGTGCTACTATCTGCAGCCGGTCACACCCAGTGCGTTCAATAGCTGCCGGAAGGGCCTCCTCCACATTACGGACGAGACCCCCCGGCAAGCACACCGAGTGCACACTGGCATTCTTCCCCGACCTACCCGCTATTTTCCTGAGGGGCTCCATAACCCGCCTAACGTTGGAGCTCCCTATAACTAATAGGCCCGCCCTCTGTGACTGTCGGGACCTTGCCGGAGAATCGGCCACTGGCCCAACAGGCGAGGCATCCTGTGGTGGCTCGGAAACGATGTCATCACCGCTAGGAAGCACCCCGTACCTGTTGGAAAGGGGTAAGGCAGCTGCCACGCGGCCAGATCCCACCTTCGCCTTTCGGCCAGGCACGCGCGAGCCCACCACTGTCCGCCATTCACCCTGGAGTGATGGCTGACCGGTAAGATGCTCACTGCCGGAAGACGCAGCGACATCAGGGGTTCCATGTGATTCCAAGGCCACCGAAGTAGGCATAGGTCTCACCACAGTTGCCCCAACGCCACTACGAGCCGACGCCTGCGCCTCGAGCTCGATGAGCCTAACAGACAAAGCCTCCACCTGCCCCCGAAGAGTGGCCAATTCTCCTTGCGTCCGCTCACAACAACCACAGTCCCTACACATGACTATGTTTACCCTACTCTATACGGTGACAAATTCCCAAGATAATCTTCTGATGAGCTACTCTGATAATCAAGAAACACTCACTGAAATACGAGACGCGAAAACTACGCTAGGTTTTCCCAGAAAAACTATTTAAAAGCTAAGCGCAGCAAATAAGTACAAAATAAATTTCTCTCCTAACGATCAAGAACTGTTATTTTCTATGCAGAGCAGATAAACACTAATAGAATCCCTTCCTTAGTGGAAGGTCGTAAACAAAATGCAAAATAAACGCTTTATACAAACAGTACTCGCTGCTGCTGGTGCTCTCGCTCTGGCTGTCACAAGACAACTGCTGATTCAAGTGACTAGTGGCTAACGGCCGCGAAACAAACAAAAGACGGTTTTAGGGCGCTTTCTGTTCTAAACGATCAAGAAAACACTAAGAAATCTAACACGAAAACTACGTAAAGTTTTATCAAGAACTGTTATTTTCTATGCAGAGCAGATAAACACTAATAGAATCCCTTCCTTAGTGGAAGGTCGTATACAAAATGCAAAATAAACGCTTTATACAAACAGTACTCGCTGCTGCTGGTCCTCTCGCTCTGGCTGTCACAAGACAACTGCTGATTCAAGTGACTAGTGGCTAACGGCCGCGAAACAAACAAAAGACGGTTTTAGGGCGCTTTCTGTTCTAAACGATCAAGAAAACACTAAGAAATCTAACACGAAAACTACGTAAAGTTTTATCAAGAACTGTTATTTTCTATGCAGAGCAGATAAACACTAATAGAATCCCTTCCTTAGTGGAAGGTCGTAAACAAAATGCAAAATAAACGCTTTATACAAACAGTACTCGCTGCTGCTGGTGCTCTCGCTCTGGCTGTCACAAGACAACTGCTGATTCAAGTGACTAGTGGCTAACGGCCGCGAAACAAACAAAAGACGGTTTTAGGGCGCTTTCTGTTCTAAACGATCAAGAAAACACTAAGAAATCTAACACGAAAACTACGTAAAGTTTTATCAAGAACTGTTATTTTCTATGCAGAGCAGATAAACACTAATAGAATCCCTTCCTTAGTGGAAGGTCGTATACAAAATGCAAAATAAACGCTTTATACAAACAGTACTCGCTGCTGCTGGTCCTCTCGCTCTGGCTGTCACACAATGGCATGTGGTGTTGAAGCCATCCTCATTGGACCACATGTACATCAAATTCAAGGTTGAAATGAGAATCAGACGGACCATGACCTATAGGAATTCCAGGAAAACAGACTGTGTGACATATGGGAGGGACCTTGACTTAGGCTTATCGGAAATTAAAACCTCGATAAGGAATCCAGTAGAATTTGAGGAAGTAGCAGAGGCTGTTACCTATGCCATAGTGACCTCATATCAGGACAACCACACACTCACCAGGAAGTGCACAAATAGGAGTGTTCCTTGGTGGAATAACAAACTGGAATCGCAAAGAAAACAGGTACAGAGACTTTTAATATTACGAGACGTAAAGGATAGTGAGCTAAATATCATGAGGCCCTTGTCAATTACCCTCTTGCAATAAGACAAACAAAGGAGGCATCCTGGAAGGCATTCTGTGAGGAAGTGGAGGGCTCGGCTGCACAAGCCAGACTTCATAAGATTCTCACTAGAGTACCAACCAATCCAGGAGGTACATTGAGGAAGGAGGATCGGGAATATGCAAATACAGCACATGAGACACTGAAATTTCTCCTAAAAACTCACTTTCCTCAATATGCTCTGCCGGACAACACAGACCAGTATGTGACCCCAGAGAGACAATGGTTCTCAGGCACTCGAAGATAGGACTGGGAGTCGACCAAGGAGTGTGTGAACTTCAACAAAATCCAGTGGGTGGAGGGAACATTCCAACAGTTTATAAAGGCACATTTGCATGCCGTGCGTGAGTTTCCTCGGAAACGCGAAATCTTAATTAAATAAAGCCTATGACACAGAACTGCAGCGCTATGTCGCTGATAAAACAAAAAAGGAATTACGATACTCTTATGTTTGATTAAGAAGAGAGAGGTCTGGAGAATAGCTGGTGCGGGAAGCACGTATATTTTATTGACTGGCACACCGCCATATTTGATGTTATGTAAGAACACTGCGAGTTGCAATCTCACTAGGCACTCGTTTCTGTAAAGAATTTATATTTATGAAAGTAAGTAGAATTATTTAACTGAAGGCTTATTCGTTGAATATATCTGATTTAACTAACTGTGTAAACTTTTTATGTTTAGTAGACAGTCACCTCTGTACGACGTATTGACATGGCTGGCAAATTATTCTAATATTGAGATTTAGATTTGAGTCCGCACCTACCGCAGCAGTCTTTGGAAACGATTTAGATACGAAGTCCGATTATTTGAGTTTTATTTCACGGTCAACTACGAATAGTCAAGCGTCTGATACCGAATAATTAAAAGTCCACGCTCCAGATAAGGCAACGTTTATTACAACCAATCACTATCATTATTATACATAATTAATATTTTATTTTATTTAATTTATTTATTTTATATTGGCGACTGCGTGTCGGACTTGTTATTTTGTCATTTGTTACATTGTTCTCTTTGTTTCATGTGAAAAATCAACTTTCTGGACCTGGACTTGACTATATGAGAAATAACAAAAATCTGAAGATATTTGCCAATTATAAAATTTTGCGGGAAGACGCAATGAAGCTTCCAGCAAAATAAGGTAAGATGCAGCATCTTTGCATTGGCAGGCTTGACCAGACGCATAATTCAATGTATTAGCTCTTCAGTAGATTCTGTAGTATTTCTTTCGCGCGTAGCAGTTTTCAGTGATAAATTTCATTCTCAGTACTTTTCCTTAAACAATAACTCCTGCAACAATACCAATACACGAGTGTACAATATGGCCGACTTCTGTACGATACGTTGTAACATGGCCAGCAGCCATTAAGAATAATCCGATATACAGTCTACATTTTTAAATTTAACAAACAGCCATTGTTGCTACGAGCGATTCATGCTCAACTGCATTTTATTTTAAAACCAGTGTCAAACATTATTTTCTTGAAACATATATCACGTGTGGCATGGTCATAACTAGAAAACAATACGCAAAGATGGAACAGCAAAGACATACTATTCAGACGCAATCCGACTCGGACGAGAGACAAATGTTAGAAAATGACTTTACGACAGCAACCGGTAGTGACGATTCATCAAATATTGACGCAAGTGTTAACGGAAATTTTGACAATAGGCCGTCCACCACAAAAATTTCAAAGTCTCAGTCAGAGCCCATGCTAATACATGACGTCACGTCTAATGACGCGGCGGGGGCAGAGACCTTGCAAACAGTAAACATTGCCAACATGTTACAAATGCTAATGAAACAGAACGCGGAAAACATGGCAACCTTAAGGATGCAGAACGCGGAAAACATGGCAACCTTAAAGACAAAAATGGCTCTGAGCACGATGGGACTTAACATCTATGGTCATCAGTCCCCTAGAACTTAGAACTACTTAAACCTAACTAACCTAAGGACATCACACAACACCCAGCCATCACGAGGCAGAGAAAATCCCTGACCCCGCCGGGAATCGAACCCGGGAACCCGGGCGTGGGAAGCGAGAACGCTACCGCACGACCACGAGATGCGGGCCCTTAAAGACACACAATTAAACAGTTAAAGACACAAAATGACGAAATTAAATCTGACCTCATAGCACTCAAGACAGGTAGTGACACTTTGTGTAAACGTGTGGAACTTATAGACGCCACACTGACCAAACAGATGACTGAACTCAGTACGAAATTTTCCAAGCTTAATACGAGACAAGAAAAGACTACAAATGACGTAGCACTTTTACAGACACAAGTAAAAAACCTTAATGTCACGTGTGAAGCTCTTACTGAACAAATTCAAACATATCCATCAGTACACGACAACCTTGAAAAACGAATTACTGACGTGCAGAATAAACTTGACGATGTTGAACAACATCTGACTGACATCTTACAATCTGATGCCACAGCTCATTTTCAAAATATTAATAAAGAATTTCATGATTGGGTAGAGAACAAAGACAAACATTTTGATAGATGCATACGTGAAAATTTACCAACAATTGTGCACGACTCCGTAGCGGAATACATCACTAATAACAAACAGCTGATTAGTGACGCAGTACAGTCTGTCACTGCACCAGTGACGCAATTCACCGGTCAACCACAGTCTGAATGTAACGAAAATATCAGTCAAAATGTACAGTTCAGAAACCAATATACATACGAGTGTGACGCACACATACCGTACACAACATACACACAAGAACAAAACACACCACGACAACAACACATACCACAACGGGCAAACACAAACACAAGCTATTATCGTGGTAAACCACAGCAACATTATCGTAATTACTCGCCAGCTGAGCATTGCAGTAATTACAGTGGAACAAATCCATATCATAATGCAAAGGAAGAAGAAAGCTTAATAAAACACAGGCAATTTCAGGCTTTTATCCCAGAAAAACGAACCATTCATCCGGTGATTTTTCTTAAATCTTTTAGTAACGCATTTCCACGCACTTGGAGTGACCGGAAAAAGATTTCATATATTGTCGGTTACATCCAAGGCGATGCAGCTGTCTGGGCATACAGTCAAGCTGACGTATGTACCACGTACAGTGAGTTTGAGCGTGCCTTTCTGAACAAATTCTGGTCGCAATCCATCCAGGAGCGACTCAGAAGACAAATTTTAGAACCTGAAACTTTTAACAGTAAAAATGGTAACTTACGCAGATATTTTGAAAAATACTTGAACATGGGACATTTTTTAGACGAACCAGTCGCAACACGTGATATACTCCGTGCGTTGAAGGCCAAATTGCCTTTCAACATTAAAGAAAAACTCTTACATATTCCGGATGACGATCCAGATTATTTTTTAACAGCTTTAGATTCGGTCGACATGTTACTAGAAGATCAGCGCTTCGCGCGGCAAAACAGCAGCCACAATGTTTATACTAGTGGTATGCAAAACATGCAGGCTTGCCAACTCAATTCTGGCGCGCCCACAGTTGGATACGCGGTACAGCAAAAACAGCAAACTCACATGCCGTCTCAATATGGAAATCAAAATCAACACGCGTATTCCAATACAAACAACAGTTACAACAGTAATAACACTCCATGCGGCAATCCATACAAAAGGCACCGCGGTAATAACAACAACGGTAACAGCGGATACAAATGTAACAACAAAAACACAAACAGAAATAGAAATAATAATAACTACGAGCCAAGACAGCATCAAGGCTGGACTCGTAGCGATCAATACTTTCATTCAAACACTGCTTTACCACAGCAGCCACCAGGACAAAATTGGAGCATACCTTACGACCGACAGGTAAGTTATAATGCGCAACAGCAACAACAACCGCAAAAGTTTGGAGATCACAACAGGCAATATCCGAATGTGAATATAATAGAAATGACACCTGATACACAACCTCAATCTGTGTCAGTACCTAATACAAATGCTAATCCAACAAACTAGAAACAGTCACTTCTATGCCCCGGGTCGTGGCTGAAGATTTCTTGGGGGGCGACTTCAATGTTAATCAGTTATTTGACACCACAGTTGAACAACAAAATAATGATATGCCTAATAATTCTAAACAAAAACTACCTGTTTTATTTATAAGATACAACCACAATGACAATATATCAGATGAACTTTTGCAAGACAGTACACAATGTCGTTCAAACACAAATGAAATTGTTTTAGCATCTACTACTGGTGTAGTAGGTGGGATTCCAACTACTATTATCTTAGATACAGGTGCAGCTGTGAGCGTTTTGTCTTTTAATTTCTATAAAAAGATGTGTGAATTGGAGCCTGTGCCTGAGTTTCCTGCTCAAAACTGTAAAATAACTACTGCACTAGGTAATAAGTCATGTAGGGTTACGAAGCAAGTTTTTGTAAACATTAAAATAGGGAATGGAACCGTACAATGGCCATTCCTGGTTGTACAAAACCTTGTGACAAATTGCATATTAGGAATAGATATTATGAGCGAGAAGGACTGCATTATAGACTTGTCCAAAGGTAAATGCATTTTAAATGATAAAGGCAGTGTAATTATTATTGATTTGGACAGGAGAACTCTAAAGCATGACAAACACTGTACAGGGTACAAGGTTCAGTTAGTACTTGACAATGACATTCAAGACACGCACACACACTCATCTGACACAGAGCTAATGGACTTGAAAACATTGCTTGATCATAAGATAGATGAAGCTACAGCTCTCAGTGCACATGAACGTATAAAACTACAGGAAGTGTTATCCAAATATTTACAAGTTTTTGCCAAACGAATAGGTGTTATCAACACGTATGCGTACAAGATTGAAGTTAAGCCTCACAAGATCTTCTACCACAAGACATATAACGTACCGTTATCTCAACGACCTGCTGTGTGGCAAGAACTAAAACAAATTACAACATAGATTATAAGTAGTCTAGAAATTTTCATTTCAGCGGTTCCAGTGACGCAGTTGAAGACAGAAGAACTTTTCTTTCAACGCCGCGGCACCACCGAGAAGACTGAATATTAAAGTAAAATTTATGATTACGTAGCAGTGAATGATACATAAATTTTTCACGGAACATTTGTGACTGTAGGTACCACTGACTTGGTGTGACACCTGACGAACCGACAGACGTCATCTGTGAAGCGAACTTTTACTTTGAGAAATAGATTAGACGCACATCTCTCAGCAAGAAAAGCATCTACCAGTAGCCAAGGCCACACAGACACTATACACACACGCACAAAACGTGAGGAATCGAACAGTTTTCCGTCTCTTATTATTTTGAATATTTATTGAGTAGTGAAAATGCCTGGTCTTGCCTACTGATGTAATGAATGTTGTGTCTAACCTATCTTAATTTCAGATGACATCACAAAATAAACATCGATAAAATCCCAGCAAAACTGATAAAGAGGACGTAAATATCTGCAATTCATGTAATCAAATGTGACACAATGTAATAACCCATAGCTATGTAATAATGATGTAAACATGTTTATGTGCAACTGTATTATATTTATGCTAAGAAAATATGTGACGTGTGTATGTATGATTACTTTTTTTTTCTTCTCTTTCAATGATGTATAATGTAACTGTTACTATGTAAAAGAAATTTGAACAAAACGAGTGCCAAAAGGACATTGCATAGTGAACCATTGTTCACGGACATTAATGAACATTACTAACTCTGCAACTACGCAGAAACCTATGTGAAAGAAACTGTTAATAACATTCATTATGCATCGTACCTATGTAAACGCGATGAACCATTTCTTTGATTAATAACTACGAACATTTAGGTGAGCTATATTCAGCAAAAAACTGAAAATGTGAAGTGCATAATTCGTGCATCGTCTAGTGACAATACTACAGTACCTAACTTCAAGATGTTAACTGGATTAAATGGACACAAAGTGCCTGTCCGGAAAACAACACGACGGGTGGAAGAATTTTGGTTGGAACTTCAGGGAATGAAATGTTCTCGAAATGTGACGGACACTCTTACCTGGACTGTCCAAGGATCCACGCCAGCTATGTTCCGTCCGAGGTTCTGCAACCAAGCTTCCACGGAATGTAAAAAACGAACTGCACGTGGACCAATTACTAACGGGTCACGTCAGATCTGTAATAAACAATGTTTTTTAGTCACAACGAACTGCATCACAACGACTATAATGGAAATGGAAATGGACACGCTTATGTTTTAATCACGTTGTTATACAACGATGATACTAACCTGTGAAAAAATTATTGTGCAGCAGATGAATATGAACTGTAATAACGACATGATGCGAATAGGTCGACGCACCTGAAACATACGGACATTTTTCTTTGAAGTATTTCAAAACAATACTATGTAACTAAGAACATTCAACAATCTGAGTTGTATTGTGATATAACAAATATTGTAAATTTAAAACTAAGTTACCTGTTATAGAATGTAGTCTTCATATGTAATCTTGGTGGAATATTTTTTTGTGCAACGACTAAGAAATGCGCGCGCACACGAACAATATGAACTGCAATACTGTGCCGCGTGATCTAAATTTACGATACAACGGCAGTGCCAGAGTCACACTGACGCTTCTGCGCATGCGCGCCCTCTATTTTGCCAACAGAAGAACTTTCACGGCGCACGCGCGTCATTCAAATTTTGTATATAATATACAGTATAATGTAAGTCATGTAAATAGTTGTAGATAACTTAGATTTTCTTGTGCCTTTAGGTGAATTGCTCGCCTGCAGGTGTGTCCTTTCGCCTCGCAATTCAGGGGGCAATATAAAGGCACATTTGCATGCCGTGCGTGAGTTTCCTCGGAAACGCGAAATATTAATTAAATAAAGCCTATGACACAGAACTGCAGCGCTATGTCGCTGATAAAACAAAAAAGGAATTACGATACTCTTATGTTTGATTAAGAAGAGAGAGGTCTGGAGAATAGCTGGTGCGGGAAGCACGTATATTTTATTGACTGGCACACCGCCATATTTGATGTTATGTAAGAACACTGCGAGTTGCAATCTCACTAGGCACTCGTTTCTGTAAAGAATTTATATTTATGAAAGTAAGTAGAATTATTTAACTGAAGGCTTATTCGTTGAATATATCTGATTTAACTAACTGTGTAAACTTTTTATGTTTAGTAGACAGTCACCTCTGTACGACGTATTGACATGGCTGGCAAATTATTCTAATATTGAGATTTAGATTTGAGTCCGCACCTACCGCAGCAGAATAGGAGAAGAGAAGAAGTAATTGACATAACCTTTGGTTCCATGACGATGGGTAGCTATGTCACACAATGGCATGTGGTGTTGAAGCCATCCTCATTGGACCACATGTACATCAAATTCAAGGTTGAAATGAGAATCAGACGGACCATGACCTATAGGAATTCCAGGAAAACAGACTGTGTGACATATGGGAGGGACCTTGACTTAGGCTTATCGGAAATTAAAACCTCGATAAGGAATCCAGTAGAATTTGAGGAAGTAGCAGAGGCTGTTACCTCTGCCATAGTGACCTCATATCAGGACAACCACACACTCATCAGGAAGTGCACAAATAGGAGTGTTCCTTGGTGGAATAACAAACTGGAATCGCAAAGAAAACAGGTACAGAGACTTTTAATACTACGAGACGTAAAGGATAGTGGGCTAAATATCATGAGGCCCTTGTCAATTACCCTCTTGCAATAAGACAAACAAAGGAGGCATCCTGGAAGGCATTCTGTGAGGAAGTGGAGGGCTCGGCTGCACAAGCCAGACTTCATAAGATTCTCACTAGAGTACCAACCAATCCAGGAGGTACATTGAGGAAGGAGGATCGGGAATATGCAAATACAGCACATGAGACACTGAAATTTCTCCTAAAAACTCACTTTCCTCAATATGCTCTGCCGGACAACACAGACCAGTATGTGACCCCAGAGAGACAATGGTTCTCAGGCACTCGAAGATAGGACTGGGAGTCGACCAAGGAGTGTGTGAACTTCAACAAAACCCAGTGGGTGGAGGGAACATTCCAACAGTTCTAGTCACCTGGCCCAGATGGAATTTTTCCAGCTCTCCAGCAACAGGCAGGAGGAAAGCTTATAAGAGTCCTATGCAGGGTATTCAGGGTTAGCCTAGCAATAGGAATCATTCCCAATGCTTGGAGGGCAGAGAATGTTGTCTTCATTCCAAAGCCAGGGAGAATTGATCATACCAAGGATATGAGACCAATCAGTCTGTCCTCCTTCATTCTCAAAACATTGAAAAAACTGGCTAATGTATACGTTGAGGAGAGGAGGCTAAGTAGGGCCCCTCTACACCCGAACCAACACACATACCAACCAGGTAAATCATGTGAGACAGCTCTCAACCAACTCGTTGGGAAGGTGGAAAAAGCACTTCACTTCCAAGAAATAGCCCTCTGCATCTTCTTGGATATCGAGGGGGCCTTCAGTAATACGACGTTCGATTCCATGGTAAGGGAAGCAGAGTTGCATGACCTGGGGACCATTATATGTAGGTGGACCAGGGCTACGGTTAGTGGAAGAAGGTAGAGGCTACCATGATGAATGAAAAGACGGTAATTAAGACCACTAGAGGCTGTCCACAAGGAGGAGTTTTGTCTCCTCTATTGTGGAATCTAGTGGTGAACTCATTGAGGAACTAAATTCCAGACAATGCTTCTGCCAAGGATTTGCAGATGAACCTGTCATAGTAATACTTTGCAAATTCACTGACACAGTGAACTGGAAGTAGGGAGCAGTGGGAAAAACCAGTTCGACACCATACGGGGGACATCATTTGGTTCACCGATGGATCGAAAAAAGGCCAATGCGCTGGGGCAGGGTTGTACGGAGTTCAGACAGGACTGTAGAGCATCATGTCGCTATGGAAACTGACCTCTGTATTCCAAGCTGAAATTACTGCAATCAGGGCATGTGTGGAGGAGAATATGCATAGGTGCTACAATGACCGTAGCATCTACATCTATTCAGTCAGCCAGGCAGCCCTGAAATCATTGCAGCTCCTTCAACAAGATCTAAGAATGTTGCAGATTGCCACAGGGCTCTGGTGGAGCTAGGGGGAAGCAATAGGGTGTACCTAGAGGGGTCCTTGGCCACTTAGGGATCTGTGGCAATGAACAACCCGATTGATTGGCTATCATGGGGGCAACAACTCCATTTATTGTACCGGAACTTGTCCTGACAATCACCAAGGCTATGATCAAATTAGAACGACGGAACTGGCTTAGGAAACAGCACTTAGAATATTGGACCAAGGTCCATAAATAAAAACATGGTAAGGTAATGTGCCCAAGCCATGTTTTAAAAGAAGCTCTGTAATCCTGGGATTGAACAGGAAAGAGATCAAACTCATGACCGGACTGATGACTGGCCATGGGAATTTCAAAAAACACCAACACACAATGGGTATAACGGAAGAGGACCCTAAATGTAGGATCTGTGATGAGGGTGAAGAAACTGCTTCACACCTAATCTTCGAATGCATAGCACTGAAGAGTAAAACATACAGAAACTTCAGGACAACTAGACATGAAGAAATTGTGTCTAACAAAAAACTGGTAGAGGGGCTTCTTGCACTATTTAAGAGCACTGGTTGGCTTTATTAGATATACAGGGAGCAATACCGCACAATAAACCTAGTTTCGGTGAGGGCAGTGGCGGACTAGACCTAAGATGTTTTAGCTCCCCTGTTAAAATCAAGCAATCAAATCAATGATGTAGCACTTCCTCGGGCCTATAATGATAAAGGGCCCGTTTAGGTCAGACATATTCTATACAGAGGTGGAAGAGAGAGCACCGCTAAATTCTACAATCAGTATGCATTGCATATACACAGATATGTTACTGTGTACTTATGGAGTCCAATGAGTGAATTTCGTATTTTCCAGTGAGAAACAGCACTAGCAAACAGTCGTCGCTACATTACGTTACCTAAACTGGTGTCACTCTGAGCAAGGATTTATGGTCAGCAACTAAGTGTAAGGTCAATGAGTCAGATGCGGGTTTTGCAACTGTGAAATACTTTCCTACATTATAAAAGCGGATATTAAATTTTAACCAATATTGCGAAAATTTTGAACATGAATAGCTTAGAATGAAAATCTTTCTGTTTATTGCAAAGGAAAACAACTGATTTTCTAAAACATTCTGTATCATGTTGTTGTTGTTGTGGTCTTCAGTCCTGAGACTGGTTTGATGCAGCTCTCCATGCTACCCTATCCTCTGCAAGCTTCTTCATCTCCCAGTACTTACTGCAACCCACATCCTTCTGAATCTGCTTAGTGTATTCATCTCTTGGTCTCCCTCTACGATTTTTACCCTCCACGCTGCCCTCCAATGCAAAATTTGTGATCCCTTGATGCCTCAGAACATGTCCTACTAACCGGTCCCTTCTTCTAGTCAAGTTGTGCCACATACTCTTCTTCTCCACAATTCTATTCAATACTTCATCATTAGTTAAGTGATCTACCCATCTAATCTTCAGCATTCTTCTGTAGCACCACATTTCGAAAGCTTCTATTCTCTTCTTGTTCAAACTATTTATCGTCCATGTTTCACTTCCATACATGGCTACACTCCATACAAATTCTTTCAGAAACGACTTCCTGACACTTAAATCAATACTCGATGTTAACAAATTTCTCTTCTTCCTAAACGCTTTCCTTGCCATTGACAGTCTACATTTTATATCCTCTCTATTTCGAACATCATCAGTTATTTTGCTCCCCAAATAGCAAAACTCCTTTACTACTTTAAGTGTCTCATTTCCTAATCTAATTCCCTCAGCATCACCCGACTTAATTCGACTACATTCCATTATCCTCGTTTTGCTTTTGTTGATGTTCATCTTATATCCTCCTTTCAAAGAACTGTCCATTCCGTTCAACTGCTCTTCCAAGTCCTTTGCTGTCTCTGACAGAATTACAATGTCATTGTCGAACCTCAAAGTTCTTATTTCCTCTCCATGGATTTTAATGCCTACTCCGAATTTTTCTTCTGTTTCCTTTACTGCTTGCTCAATATACAGATTGAATAACATCGGGGAGAGCCTACAACCCTGTCTCACTCCCTTCCCAACCACTGCTTCCCTTTCATGCCGCTCGACTCTTATAACAGCCATCTGGTTTCTGTACAAATTGTTAATAGCCTTTCGCTCCCTGTCTTTCACCCCTACCACCTTTAGAATTTGAATGAGAGTATTCCAGTCAACATTGTCAAAAGCTTTCTCTCAGTCTACAGATACTAGAAACGTAGGTTTGCCTTTCCTTAATCTTTCTTCTAAGATAAGTCGTAAGGTCAGTATTGCCTCACGTGTTCCAATGTTTCTACGGAATCCAAACTGATCTTCCGCAAGGTCGACTTCTACTAGTTTTTCCATTCGTCTGTAAGGAATACGCGTTATTATTTTCAGCTGTGACTTATTAAATTGATATTTCGGTAATTTTCACATCTGTCAACACCTGCTTTCTTTGGGATCAGAATTATTGTATTCTTCTTGAAGTCTGAGGGAATTTCGCCTGTCTCATACATCTTGCTCACCATATGGTAGAGTTTTCTCAGGACTGGCTCTCCCAAGGCCATCAGTAGTTCTAATGGAATGTTGTCTACCCCCGGGGCCTTGATTTGACTCAGGTCTTTCAGTGCTCTGCCAAACTCTTCACGCAGTATCGTATCCCCCATTTCATCTTTATCTACGTCCTCTTCCATTTCCATAACATTGTCCTAAAGTACATCGCCCTTGTATAGACCCTCTATATACTCCTTCCACCTTTCTGCTTTCCCTTCTTTGCTTAGAATTGGGTTTCCATCTGAGCTCTTGATATTAATACAAGTGGTTCTCTTTTCTCCAAAGAGCTCTTTAATTTTCCTGTAGGCAATATCTATCTTACCCTTAGTGAGATAAGCCACTACATCCTTGCATTTCCCCTCTAGCCATCCCTGCTTAGCCATTTTGCACTTCCTGTCGATCTCATTTTTGAGACGCCTGTATTCCTTTTTGCCTGCTTCATTTACTGCATTTTTATATTGTCTCCTTTCGTCATTTAAGTTCAATATTTCTTCTGTTACCCAAGGAGTTCTACTAGCCCTCGTCTTTTTACCTACTTGATCCTCTGCTGCCTTCACTACTTCATCCCTCAGAGCTACCCATTCTTCTTCTATTGTACTTCCTTCACCCATTCCTGTCAATTGTTCCCTTATGCTCTCCCTGAAACTCTGTACAACCTCTGGTTCTTCAGTTTATCCAGGTCCCATCTCCTTAAATTCCCAGTTTCTTCAGTTTTAATCTATATGTCATAACCAATAGATTGTGGTCAGAGTCCACATCTGCCCCTGGAAATGAATTACAATTTAAAACCTGGTTCCTAAATCTCTGTCTTACCATTATATAATCTATGTGATACATTCTAGTATCTCACACAACTTGAAACAGGTCACGTCGACCAAATAATATGGAAGAACTGACAGAGACGTATATCGGAAGGCAGTAAGATCCCTTGGCTTCTGCTTTGGAAGAATTTGACAGCCATTTCTAGGCCAATTAAATGAAGAAACGCATCGCATTTTTGTTAACAAGTAACGTCTTCATTAATTACTTTAGTTTTAATGTAATCTACGAGTAATTTGTGATGTTTGATATTAACAAGAAAAGGATTCCGTAGACAGGTAAAGAACCTGTTCTTGGGCAACTACTTCTATAGTGACCAAAAGGCATTAAATGATCTTGAAGCACATGTTTTTCAGCAGTGGTATGAAGAAAATAATAGTAATAATGACAGTAATAATCATATTATCCGGTAACTTCACACTTCACACAGGGTTTTCTCGAACTCTGAAATTTGCTGAATTGGTGAAAATTTCAAAATGGCTTCACATCGAGGCTATGATGCCTAAAAGAGGCTTTACATCCTGCTGACATGAGAATAGCATGATCTGCGCGTCAGAAACTTGCTTATACTTAACCATTTAATAGACTAGCATTTTTTCCACCATGACTAATTTTGTAAGCTAAGCACATCATCCGCTCCAGCATATTCCTGAGGCTGGGAAATGTGGCCACAATGGTCTGGTGGAGTGAACTATCACAGGTGCAGTGCGTGGATTCAGGAATTTTCTTTTAAGGGGCACAAACAGATTTACTTTACCTCTGGTAACCTCAAGAGAAAAACGTTATAATCCAGAATGTGCATTAAACATCACGTTCCTGCATTACCAACTGGGTAGAGCTGGTTTACGCTGGGAAAAGACATAGGCGGAAGTCATGGTAAAAAGAAATACTGTCGCCAGTAAACTTACTGACATTAGAAAATTTTAATTTATTTGATGAACCGATAGCCATTTAAAGGAACGGAGCTCTTATTTTATTTGTACTTGATTGAACAAAAGACGCTGAAAAATTTGGTGCTTGACTGTGATTCCAATTCGTGTCTCCTCTTCAGGGCATCTGAATCTCTCGGAACAGTATAGTTCATTCATTTCGTTCATTTTACCAAGACTGCCGTCCTCCCTAGGTGTCTTCCAAAGGTAAATACACTCCTGGAAATTGAAATAAGAACACCGTGAATTCATTGTCCCAGGAAGGGGAAACTTTATTGACACATTCCTGGGGTCAGATACATCACATGATCACACTGACAGAACCACAGGCACATAGACACAGGCAACAGAGCATGCACAATGTCGGCACTAGTACAGTGTATATCCACCTTTCGCAGCAATGCAGGCTGCTATTCTCCCATGGAGACGATCGTAGAGATGCTGGATGTAGTCCTGTGGAACGGCTTGCCATGCCATTTCCACCTGGCGCCTCAGTTGGACCAGCGTTCGTGCTGGACGTGCAGACCGCGTGAGACGACGCTTCATCCAGTCACAAACATGCTCAATGGGGGACAGATCCGGAGATCTTGCTGGCCAGGGTAGTTGACTTACACCTTCTAGAGCACGTTGGGTGGCACGGGATACATGCGGACGTGCATTGTCCTGTTGGAACAGCAAGTTACCTTGCCGGTCTAGGAATGGTAGAACGATGGGTTCGATGACGGTTTGGATGTACCGTGCACTATTCAGTGTCCCCTCGACGATCACCAGTGGTGTACGGCCAGTGTAGGAGATCGCTCCCCACACCATGATGCCGGGTGTTGGCCCTGTGTGCCTCGGTCGTATGCAGTCCTGATTGTGGCGCTCACCTGCACGGCGCCAAACACGCATACGACCATCATTGGCACCAAGGCAGAAGCGACTCTCATCGCTGAAGACGACACGTCTCCATTCGTCCCTCCATTCACGCCTGTCGCGACACCACTGGAGGCGGGCTGCACGATGTTGGGGCGTGAGCGGAAGACGGCCTAACGGTGTGCGGGACCGTAGCCCAGCTTCATGGAGACGGTTGCGAATGGTCCTCGCCGATACCCCAGGAGCAACAGTGTCCCTAATTTGCTGGGAAGTGGCGGTGCGGTCCCCTACGGCACTGCGTAGGATCCTACGGTCTTGGCGTGCATCCGTGCGTCGCTGCGGTCCGGTCCCAGGTCGACGGGCACGTGCACCTTCCGCCGACCACTGGCGACAACATCGATGTACTGTGGAGACCTCACGCCCCACGTGTTGAGCAATTCGGCGGTACGTCCACCCGGCCTCCCGCATGCCCACTATACACCCTCGCTCAAAGTCCGTCAACTGCACATACGGTTCACGTCCACGCTGTCGCGGCATGCTACCAGTGTTGAAGACTGCGATGGAGCTCCGTATGCCAAGGCAAACTGGCTGACACTGACGGCGGCGGTGCACAAATGCTGCGCAGCTAGCGCCATTCGACGGCCAACACCGCGGTTCCTGGTGTGTCGGCTGTGCCGTGCGTGTGATCATTGCTTGTACAGCCCTCTCGCAGTGTCCGGAGCAAGTATGGTGGGTCTGACACACCGGTGTCAATGTGTTCTTTTTTTCCATTTCCAGGAGTGTATGTGGGTCCGAATCCTGATCCAGTACACAAAATATTCATAATTTCATTTCAAGCAGTATCACGTGCAAACTGGCGTGGTAGTGAAAATTAACATGCATTTTAAATGTCTGTTCATGTGTTGCCTACATTCGCAATAGGTGTTATTTCTGGTCAAACATGAACACATCTTACTGTTCGTGGATGATAAAAAAGTACGGTTGGTGTGCGGTTAGTTTGTCTCTCAGGCACAAAAATTTGTGTCCTTATTTTAGATTCAAACACCTAGCAGCTGGTTAGAAAAACCGATACGTAACATTTGATTTTACTTAGTTAAGAATCCGATTACGTGTTGGGTTCGTATCTGTGTCACATAACTTCACATCATGCACTTCATTTTTAAATGTATGTACACTTTGTTACTTCTGATTATAGGTATATCAGATATCTTTCGTGGTTAGTTAGCAGGGACAAAAGGGTCTTGATAGGAGTCCTGGTATATTTGAAGAACTGTCGTCTTTTATTTTCAAGTTTAAATCTGGTTACTGACTCTTCATGGCTAGTCAGCAATATGATTAGATTAGATTTGATTTGATCAGATTAATACTTGTCCCATAGATCGTGAATACAACATTTTGTAATGATGTATAACGTGTCATTTTAATCTCTCTCTCTCTCTCTCTCTCTCTCTCTCTCTCACTCACACACACACACACACACTCACACACACACACACACACATCATTCTTTCATTATTCATTTTTTATTTTAATTTCTTTCTTGTGCTCGACTATCGGCCGGACACGAAAACGTCCGTGAATGAGTTTCATAGTGTGAGTACACTTACGAATGAAATATAAAAACAACTGTGAGAGTAACTGATTTATGATGCTTAGTTTGCAGACAGTTCTGAGTATTATTAGCAAGTACGCTCCAGTCCTTAAACCTAGTTACAGAAATGTGGTTCAAAATGGCTCTGAGCACTATGGGACTCAACTGCTGAGGTCATTAGTCCCCTAGAACTTAGAACTAGTTAAACCTAACTAACCTAAGGACATCACAAACATCCATGCCCGAGGCAGGATTCGAACCTGCGACCGTTGCGGTCGCGTGGTTCCAGGCTGCAGCGCCTTTAACCGCACGGCCACTTCGGCCGGCTACAGAAATGTGAATCAGACGGATTACGTATTCCAGGCCGTGGCAGCCACGTCTTTGAGACGCCAGCGAAAGTCACTTCCGAGCCCTCTGTAGGAACACATCGGTTCGTTTACTTCTTGCTGGTACTGTAACTGATATTTGGCAACAAGGCAAGGTATGTTTGGCAACTCTGTGATCGACGAGCTACTTCCTGGTGTGCTCGGAATTAAGCCTCAAAGTTCACTTGAGTTTTCCTGTAATTTCCTTTGAATAATCTGAGTTATTATCACTTGAGGTGTAGCAAAAGATTGTGAATTTACGGTTTTCAGCCCAGAAAAGTCGTTGCACGTGGAAATCGTTACCAATCGCGTCCTTTAAATACCGGTTTACGAGGTCTAGCAACTATTGACCTCGTAAGAGGAAGCGAAGAAAGGTAACATGCTGACCTGTAAAAAGTGTCTGTTCGCGGTTCCAGTTTCGCAGACTGTACTATTTTTATCCCTTCTGTGAAAGAGCTAGAAGCAGTCAGATCGAACATCGATAAGGAAATCGCAAGAAAATACTTTCGGCTCACAGTGCAATGCTGAAAAACTTACAATGCTGCACAATAGGTAATGCCTCTTTCCGCTGCTGACACGCAAATTTTGCGTTTCTAGGAATACATGACTTTATTTATGAAATGCCACTTTTGCATACCTCTTGAGCATGACACAGCATACCAATTAAACACAGACCCAATCGAAATCGAAGTGAGTAGTATTTTACTAATTCGTGCCTATAGAGGAACACTTGTGTACAGATACTCAATTTTATTAAACAGACTTTCGTCGTAAGGTTATCGTGGGTGGTTTTATTTCATTTCTTATAATACAGTGCACAATTTTCGTAAGGTTTCTTGTAGCGTTGTTAAAACAATAGTGAACATGAGGGAGAAATGAATCATCAAGGATATAGGCGAATTCTCTGATGTTATCTATAACAATCTGAAAATTCACATGCAGTTTATTGATTACGTGCATATAGAATACTTATTCTGAGTTAAAGCTGACAAACAAGGTTTGAATAAAATGCCACTACCACAAGACAGCTAATGTAGAAAATGCTTTTCTGACGTATTTTGTCACTATGTGGCTCTCCCTGTACATAATACAAAGGTTTAGAGATGCATCTGCTGCCAGGCTGTCTATTAAACCTGAAAAGAGCAAAATGTCGCAGAAGTTAACCCTTTTTCCAGATGCGACTATTTTGGGTTGAGAAGTGTGGGGAATTAAGTTCATAGTTCCATTAGATTGGTAACTTGAGCATACAGCAGAACTGCGTTTTATAAAATGTAGCAGTAAACATACTCGCTGTCACGACGTTTAATCTACAGTGAACCACGCTTACCGCTACGCTACCAGCTCATGTGTACTTACAGCGCCTCCAGAAGTTAACAACAATTCCTCCCAAACTTCCGCATTCCCCAGTCCTGGGAGATAATGCATATGGCCGGATGTAGACTTCTGAGAGACAGACAGTTGCAGCTTTTCTTTTGCTTTGCACGACGTTTTCAACAACAGATAACGCAATAGAGTAGCTCAAGTGGAAAGTAACACTTCCTATTTAAATTTCTGCATCCTACACTGTTGGAAGTCCTGTGTAGCTGGCAGTTAAGTGATTTTATATCAGTGATTAAAAAAGTAGAGTCGAATGTATGCACTGGGTAGCCTTGGCAGCTGGTTCATGGTGATTCGGTCAACCAAGTAAATGAATGTGTTGAACAAGCTGCAAACCACTACAGGGAGCCTGTGTGTAAAAAGTCTCATCCAGAGTAGCGCAACGGCGTTATGATAGAGAAATGAGCCACAGAGAAGAGTATTTGGTGGTCTGTTGGATTGATGATAGCATCATGTATTTATGGTCTGGGTTCAACCCGACTTCTGCTGATGGTTTTTGATAGGGAGAGACAGATTCTATTCTCTTCTGGCTACGCCGAGTAAAGAACGTATATTGGCATTGTGGTCTGATATTCACATTAAACATGATATTCCTTCTCTACCAAGTAAACATTAGGTTGAACCACAATAATGGTTGAACCACAATAATGTCAGGAGTGGTGACATGTGGAAACTCTATCACCAGTATCTCTTCTAATACCAGTTATTTATTTCTACTGACAAAAGAGTCGCTATGTGGGGTCACAAGACACTTATTCAATCTTTTATTTGGGCTTCTATATGTCGATAAAATTGATTCTGAACTGGGAATGCAGCTCAGACTGCCATTCGTGACAATACAGCACCACTACAATTTGTTGTTTGTTCAAAACTACAGATTCCTTGACATCTCCACATGTTACGGGTGAATGGTTTCGAATCTTGGCCCGGCACTAAAGTTTTCAGTATGTATTATCAAGCTCTAGCATGAGTTCAAGGATGTTATTCCGACCTGCTGGTGGAGAAAAATTCGGTAGCTGACGTCTCTTTTTGTGTAGTCAACAACGATATGAGTGGGGTTCGATTCCCAGTCAGCACTGAACTCTTCGTCATATTATTTCTAGTTCAAACATGCTCACATGTCGCTGCTGGTGTAACAAACCCATATTTAACGTTCGTTTTCCCTAGAATACAACAGCGACAGGTGCCGGGTTGGAGTCCTGGAAAAGAAAAAAATTATGTTTCGTTAATTTCAGTTAAAACATCTAGCTACTGTCGAGAAAAACCGATATATCAGAGTTGATTGTGCTTCTGTAACAATCCTATTAGGTTCTGGGTTCGAACCCCTGTCCAACATAAAGCTTTACCTCACGGCATTTCAAGTAAGTTACTTGTGAAGATGCAATATTTAACATCTCTTGTAGTTCGTTAACAGGGACAACAGATGCAGGGTAAGAATTAGCGTCTGTTAAAAATATTACGTTATGTAATTTAAAGTTGATATTTGCTAACTGACACTGTCTAAAATCGAGGCATATCACTCTCTTTATGACTAGTCAGTAATGACTGTTAGTTTCTGTTAGTCACGAAATCTTAGTCTGCGTGGCTCAAATGGTTCAAATGGCTATGAACACTATGGGACTTAACTGCTGAGGTCATCAGTCCCCTAGAACTTAGAACTACTTAAACCTAACTAACTTAAGGACATCACACGCATCCATGCCCGAGGCAGGATTCGAACCTGCGACCGTATCGGTCTCGCAGTTCCAGACTGCAGCGCCTAGAACCGCTCTGCCATCCTGGTCGGCTTAGTCTGCATGACCTAGGTTTGAATCAATATGCAGAACGACACGGTTCGTCGTGTCACTTGAAGTTCATACATATTCTGAAGTAGCTGCTCGTCAACAAGTTAAATTTTTAATGTCATTTTGTGTTAAATAATAAGTACTGTATGTTACTTTGAAGAGGAAATCATGGACATGACGAACTTACTAGGTGCATTACCTATCTGACGTAATAATGAGAGTGGTAATATTCCAGGTATGTCATTTATTGTAATAATTGTGAGCTTACAAGCCTTAAGGACAGTCTTATGTGTGATAAGGTGTTGCCTTATATTTGTAGTATCGTGGTATTACTTTACATCTTGAGTTATTGCGATACAGAGCATGTTTCCTAGTGGTGACATGTTGGAACCATTTTCAACAGTCAAACGACTGTACCGAGGAGTGATTAGAGGACCTGCTAGATAGCTGCGTAGTGCGGGTTGCATGCGAATCAGGCGAAATGCAATTCATGTCATTCGGATAGTTTTGAGCACGACTGTACATTCAGTGGTATACATGGATACGCTCTGATACATGTGTTGCAAATAGCCGATACTAAAGACATAATAAATTAAAATGTCGTACCTGCTACTGATTTGTAAGATAAAAATCCTTTACATACACTGTAGTGCACGCAGAGTGAGGAACATTTTTCATAATAACATTATAAGAGTGCGACCCTTAGGAGTCGCAGTACGAAAGGTTGACTGTAGATCAAACACCTGATGAGAGGATCACTATAATGTGAAAAATGGAGGTAACATGAACTCCCACATACAGGTACGGCAACTACAATAAGGAAATATTTTGCAGTTGTAATGGATATCATGATATATCCTTATGCATTTTTATAGTATCACCGTTCTGCACATATACCCTTGTGTGTTTCAGAAAATTGGTGCGAGATGCCGATTTAAGAGAATACTTTAACTCAAAGACAATAAACAGAAGAGAGAGAGAGAGAGAGTGAGAGAGAGAGAGAGAAGGAGATGGAGAGATAGAAAGAGGAAGACCCATTATGATAGACAGGTAGTATGTAAATGTAAAGTACTCAGTGCTTAGCTGTATGGCGCCCCAGTAATTAATATACCTTGAATGCACAAAATATGTACACGAAATTCCGTTTAGCATCCTTGGATACCTCAGAAAGCTCCCCTAATTTGTCATCCTTCTTCCAGCAAACCTCATCGGTAAGAGTTATAATAGTTTGATTAATATAGAGCCAGTATTATATTTTGCTCGTTAAATGTTTTCTTTCATTTTTTAAGAGGTCCAGAAGGATAAGGCTAGATGTTTCAATTTTAAAGGCCCTGAATTCCAGTCACGTTTGTAAAGTAATGGACAATGCATTTTTCTTATTTTTGAATATGAGGCCAAAGGGCGGTATTTGGTAGTCGCATTAAAGAAGATAATTGTATGTAATGGTTTCACATAAATTTTATTTGTCAGATGTTCTCAAGTAGTGCTGCTCCAGGGATTTACAAGTAATATGAGGCACACAACCTGCCCTGCATGCAAACATGAGGCGGATGTTCTGAACAGAGAAACACACACACTCACACACACACACACACACACACACACACACACACACGCACACACGGACACACACATACTCACACACACACAGCAGCTCAGCTCTTTGTGACTGGTTCCTTGTCACAAGTGGCAGCTCACTCCACTCGACTTGAGACCCCATTGCACCGCAGATGCTTATGGCTTGCTCGACCCATTTACGAAAGCCTCGTGCCAACCATCTGTCAAACAACGAGTTTATGCTTCAGAGGTCGTCCACCCTATGGCTGTGTTTATAAGTGAGTGAATGATTTGCTATTGCTATATGATGACTGTGAATGGAGTAACTAATTGTAGATGGATTTGAGTATCTGTGGATTGCGACAAAAAGCCACCCATATGTGTGAGGCCATCAACGCACTGCCTTCATTCATGGGTATTCTCAGAAAGTTCAGATTCTGTGTATGTTGTGCACCTGGTGTTCGTCTTCTTATTATATGTATCCTGAAATAAATTTGCCGGTACACCAGTACAAATCGAATGCCAGGAGGCATGTAGACACGTGCATTTGTGTATATTCTTGTAGTTTACTTTGGAACCAGCTTTACCCTTATAATCCAAGGCATGGTATTCACCAGACGATAAGTACGTGAAACGAAAAGCAAAAATGATACCCATGTCCCAGTTAAAATGTCCTTGACGAACTTGTGCTACAGGTGAAGCTCAGCACTATTTGTCCGCAGCCCGTGGTGCGGTGTTTAGCGTTGTTGCCTCTGGATCACGGGTCCCGGATTCGATTCCCTCCGGATTGGAGATTTTCTCTGCCTGGGGACTGAGTGTTCCTGTTGTCCTCATCATTCCATCGTCATTATCATCATTCGTGACAGTGGCTTGCTTGGATTGTGTAGAAATTGGACTGCGTAAAAATTGGGACTTTGTGATGGCGCTGATGACCGCGCAGCTGAGCGCCCCACAATCCAGTCATCAAAATCGTAAGCACAATTTCATCAGCATCCATTTTATTCACAAAGAGAAGGTGATGTTACACAGCAGTTTATCCCTAAACTCTTACGAAGCGTTTAATGTCGTATGCACATCCTCATGGTCAATGCAGTCGACCCTTTAAAGCTGCCTAATAACTGCAGACGATATTTAGTAATGTCATTGCCTGCACAGCTAATTTAACTCTTGTCTTACATTCCTTTTATAACAGTTAAGGCAGTCATTTTCTGCAGTAATTCGAGCTTTTCGTAGGTGGCTCACAATAAGGGAGATTATATGAAGGATAAAGCAGAGCAATAAATTCGTTGTGCTGAAAACTACCCTTGAAAGCAGGTAAAGAATGTAGAATTCGCTTGGTCCCAACTCCCCTCGACGGGCGACTCAGGGGCGAATATCTGCGTAAAAGACAGTCTTGCTTGAGGCACTGGGAGGATTCCTTTCAGCAAGGACTGAAACCTAAGTCAGCTCCAGCTTTCAGGTACCGTTAGTAAAACTGTTTGTCTCAGCACACGTGCTAAGCAGGAATGTTAGTTAAAAACACTTGTAACCAATTTTATGACTGGAGAGCACGTTCTTTCTTGTGTGTACCTACGTGTAAGCCTATCAATTCGTCAGCTTCAGAATCCTGTCATGGACTGGGAGAAGTTTTCTGTCTTCCTTCTCACAGGAGTACGAGTTTGTTTAACTTATGTACAAAACCATTACCCTACGAAACTCACAGCGTCCGTTAAAATTTGCCAGCGATTTTCCTACACTTGTACAGGCAAGTTACAGGTGGTTAAAATAGATCACACTTATTGCTGGCAGAATGAAGAATAAATACTTGTGGACAGGTGACTGGGATGAAAATACTTGCTGCCAGATATCACTTGCACCCATATGGCTGTTTCCATCGTAGTTCCGAGAGCAGAGGTCAAGCCAGACTCAGCCGTTACCACCGCTGCCTACTGCATTCATGCTGTATGTGAGTGGTAAGAATGAGCTGTCAATAGAATCACAAAGTTGATTGCAGTTAACTTCCATAAGGGTCTAACTGCACAATTTTAACATTCTCAGGCATACAGTTGCTTCTGTCACGTACTTTATGATTCTGCTGATGTTCGTTCTTATTTTTCCGGTTTCTTGCTTTTAAGCACAATCCAGTCTTGCAGTATCCATGACTTATTCTCGTTATTATACGTTTACTGTGCTCACTCACCTGACACAAGGATAAATTTCAAGAATACAGTCCTTCGTTCTTTCATTAAATGTTCACTTACTTATCACAGTGAAACATATGATGATGCTTCTTGATAATAAACTTTGAGTCTTACAGTGACTACTCTGTCCTTTAGGGATAAAAATCCCCCTCTCAGTAATATATGCATGTGTAGTGAGCACAACGGTATTTTTTATTTACTTTCTTGATTAAATGAAATTTATTTCTATTTGGAAAAGATAATGTAAGAAATATGTTATCTGGGTTTAAAACATAAAACCATAAAAATGATACCAGTTAAAATGTAGCGGAATAGAGTGAAAAACGACCATGTTTGTCAAATAAATATCCGCTGTTTTACTGACATCCTTCACTTGTCCCTTTCCTCTTCATCTTTCTTCCTCATTGTAAATGTATTCGTGCAATAATTGTCTATTTTACACCGGTAATGAGTTTATTTGTATTATTTGTTACGTTAATCTGTCTGTTACATTATTAACAATTTAACAAGTCGAAAAGTGGGTGATTTTGTATAAACCTCAGGACATGCACTTAAGTTTTCATATATTTCTGGGGTATTATCTAATGCACAACCCAATTGTATTATTTTATCCGTATTTTCAGAAAATAAGGATATTTATTTAGTGTAATTTAATTCATTTGCTCTGAGGGGCAAGGGTTGATTGGTGGGAGTATATATTTCGTTTATCGCTCAAAACTATTATGTTACCCAAGGACACAAAGAAATCTATGTGATGTACACATATAACGATAAAGCTGTCATCAACCTGAAAAGTGGTTCGAACTCCACAGTAATTTTTTAGCCATAGTCTCGCTGCTTTCTGCGAATTCTCAACTCATTTATCCAGTCTGTTGTGAGCGCCCTGCAGTTTAACAGAGAATACGAATCGTAATTCGACTTCGCATTACTAACTTTAACCAACCATTGTCGAACGTGAAAGAACAGTTACGTGTATAAAAAGTCTTTGGACCAATACCGGATTGGTACTTGGACCGTCGTCATTTGTAATCTGACACTTACCCACCCACTGTACCGCCGAGCAAATTGGAAATCATAATACACTCCTGGAAATGGAAAAAAGAACACATTGACACCGGTGTGTCAGACCCACCATACTTGCTCCGGACACTGCGAGAGGGCTGTACAAGCAATGATCACACGCACGGCACAGTGGACACACCAGGAACCGCGGTGTTGGCCGTCGAATGGCGCTAGCTGCGCAGCATTTGTGCACCGCAGCCGTCAGTGTCAGCCAGTTTGCCGTGGCATACGGAGCTCCATCGCCGTCCTTAACACTGGTAGCATGCCGCGACAGCGTGGACGTGAACCGTATGTGCAGTTTACGGACTTTGAGCGAGGGCGTATAGTGGGCATGCGGGAGGCCGGGTGGACGTACCGCCGAATTGCTCAACACGTGGGGCGTGAGGTCTCCACAGTACATCGATGTTGTCGCCAGTGGTCGGCGGAAGGTGCACGTGCCCGTCGACCTGGGACCGGACCGCAGCGACGCACGGATGCACGCCAAGACCGTAGGATCCTACGCAGTGCCGTAGGGGACCGCACCGCCACTTCCCAGCAAATTAGGGACACTGTTGCTCCTGGGGTATCGGCGAGGACCATTCGCAACCGTCTCCATGAAGCCGGGCTACGGTCCCGCACACCGTTAGGCCGTCTTCCGCTCACGCCCCAACATCGTGCAGCCCGCCTCCAGTGGTGTCACGACAGGCGTGAATGGAGGGACGAATGGAGACGTGTCGTCTTCAGCGATGAGAGTCGCTTCTGCCTTGGTGCCAATGATGGTCGTATGCGTGTATGGCGCCGTGCAGGTGAGCGCCACAATCAGGACTGCATACGACCGAGGCACACAGGGCCAACACCCGGTATCATGGTGTGGGGAGCGATCTCCTACACTGGCCGTACACCACTGGTTATCGTCGAGGGGACACTGAATAGTGCACGGTACATCCAAACCGTCATCGAACCCATCGTTCTACCATTCCTAGACCGGCAAGGGAACTTGCTGTTCCAACAGGACAATGCACGTCCGCATGTATCCCGTGCCACCCAACGTGCTCTAGAAGGTGTAAGTCAACTACCCTGGCCAGCAAGATCTCCGGATCTGTCCCCCATTGAGCATGTTTGGGACTGGATGAAGCGTCGTCTCACGCGGTCTGCACGTCCAGCACGAACGCTGGTCCAACTGAGGCGCCAGGTGGAAATGGCATGGCAAGCCGTTCCACAGGACTACATCCAGCATCTCTACGATCGTCTCCATGGGAGAATAGCAGCCTGCATTGCTGCGAAAGGTGGATATACACTGTACTAGTGCCGACATTGTGCATGCTCTGTTGCCTGTGTCTATGTGCCTGTGGTTCTGTCAGTGTGATCATGTGATGTATCTGACCCCAGGAATGTGTCAATAAAGTTTCCCCTTCCTGGGACAATGAATTCACGGTGTTCTTATTTCAATTTCCAGGAGTGTATTTACACTTTTATTGGTTATTGAAACAGACCGTCGCACATTAATAAAGTTAAAAACTCTTGTGACTTTTTCAAAATGAAATATTGAAGGTATGAGACTGAAGCACTTCACTGCAGGCAATTGATAGTAGAACGTCCGCTTTGAAAGGATAAGCTGGAGATTGGACGAGAAGCTTAGGGTCGCAATGGTGAGAGAGCAGGAGAATTTGGGCTGGACAAGCCGTAACATTTTGCTATATGCCACTGTGGTAGGCACGTAGGCTTTTATGTTCTTATCCAATTACAATTACTATTTGCATTAGCTGTGTGGGCAACTACTGCTTTTAATAATTTCTTAGTCTGAAAGGTTCAAAATTCGTCGTTACGTGATGAAGCAGTAATTCTACTGAGGTTGGCTGAATGCGACTACTGATCGACTATTCACATTTTAGATGTTCTCTAGAAAGGGGCCTTACAATAAGTTATTTCCACCTTTCCTTACTTAACTGAATTTGCTTCTGAGTTAATAATCTTTGCACAGGGTGTTTCAGATGAAAACACATTCCTTTCTTTTTTGTGGTTGGCTTTTCAGGATTACTTCGTTATATTTGCCCGGCGTCTCATTGCAGTTCGAAAGCTCTACACATCTATATACATACTGTCTACATTTAGCAGTTGCATAGCATTGGCTCCAGCAGTCGACGTAGATATTTTCGTGATGCCCTCACTAGTTCACATATCCCTGTTAAGCACTGCTGTGGCAGTGGTGTTGCGTTACATAAGCTGGAAGAGATGGCAAAATTATCTTAACTGCGTGGCGACACCTCTCTCATCCCTCAAATGGGTTACTACAAAGATAGGAAAACTGTCACAACACGACCCACCATTTGAAATGACTAACCTTTCCTTAAAGTATATTTGTTACATCTCTCAGCTTCTGGCGGTTGCTATTCCTATTGGTATTGGTTGCTATTGGTCGGCCAATACGCAGACGTTTAATCCTGGTTGTGGAATGAGGCTGGAATTGTCGCCCCATGATGTCCCATACTGCTCGACTAGAGACAGATCTCGTGATCGAGCAGGCCAAAGGAACATGTCGACATTTTGTAGAGCACTTTGGGTTACAGTAGCGGTATGTGGCTGAGCGTTATCGTGTTGGATATCACAGGCCGGAATGCTGTTCGTGACTGGCGTACAGTATTGCAGTCAAGGTTCATGGGATGACCCCAGACCACAGTATCGCAGAAGGAACATCCAGCTTTCGTACCCCTACTACACTGTCTCATTCTTACTGGTTGTAGAGCTTATAAATGTCTCTTGACTATCATCATCTCACCTCGTTCAATCTCAAAGGTAACTACCGCTCACGAAATTTTCAGTGTGTATTTAAAACAAACATGATTTGCATTCTCATAGTGGGTCTACTGGGTTATTTCAGCTTTTTCCGTCAGTGTGTGCGGAATGAAAGTACCTATTGCTCATGTGATCCGTCTCAGTGACAAATCATCCATTTCCTTGACGGAGCAATTCAGCGAAAGATATAGGAAGTAAATACACCAGAAAGAGTGTTTGTGGTATTACACAAACGGACATAGAAAAATGGTGACTGTTCGTTGCTCTGAGAGAATTAATTTTCGAGTGTGTGAAAACATTTAATCATATTACGTGAACGCGGGGCCGAGGACACGAGCGTGCGACGTCGCTTCGAAGCGATGCTATTATCTGAAAAGCTGCAACATATATTTAACTTATTCAAAGTTTTAATACAGTGGTCGTTTAACCATTTCTGTCGTCGTTCCTATAAAATTTTGTGCTCTGTTGCCTCCATGTTGGACATAGGGTACGCTAACAACAATGCTATGTCATCTAAACCGTCGAGGATCGTTGCCTAGCAATTACTTCCGTATTCTCTCGAGTACTAGAAGTGCATATCCGAATTCGTTGTTTGAGTTATTTAGTGAAAGAAGCTTCAGCTTTGATTCAAGTGTTGCAGAGTCAATTCTGTGTTTCGAGAACAGCTACCGAAACATTTTAAAGTTATTGCTGAGCTTTAGAAACTTTGAGCGAAGCGAACACCCAGCTTCAGAACCGAGGAGTATTGTACCTGCATGAGGTATGAGTTATTCCCGTATCTGTCAATTATTTATTCACATTTCGGAATCATCTGTAGTTAGAATATCGTAGAAGCTTTTAATTATCTGTGTACTTAGTGGAGAAATACTAGCACGTTGAAGCATGTGGTAGAGTGTGATGTGATTGCAGAACCTGATGTTACTAACAGTATATCATGTGAAACACCGATTTGTTTCAATTTTTCATGGAGATTCAAATATTAAGTGCTTGCGTTTTCAGACAGATTTCTATACTTTCTATTTGGCGTAGTTAATGCACTTTCATTTTGTGTTCTCCAACTAATTTCTTAGTTCCTCAATGGCAAAGGTGTCAAGCGCATTGGCCTTTTCCATCCGTTTGCTTTGACCCATGACATCCTATGTGACGTCATGACTTTATGTTGAATTAGATGTAAGCGGACTGTAATTAAATGTTAGCTTCTGGTGTAATCTGTGATGTCTGTGAACTATGCTGTTATTTCAAGTACGTCACAACATACTAAGGTTTGGTTTGGGTGGAAACTGAGACCACAGATTAAACTGCCATGGAGAAACCAGTAACGATTATATATTTTTTTTCTATTTTCTGACAAATATTTGTCTGCTTCTTTCTGCATATAGCACGATTTCCCAGGGTAAGGGTGGGCTGGAGCGTCAGAGCATAAGGTAAATTTTTGTGCATGAAACGATTAGTGATTATGATTACAATTTGATTCTTATAGTTATTTAGCTGTCTTTTTAATGTGGGAAGTTCGGGGTCTAGTGAAGCAGGGGATACAACCCGTCGGCTTTGACCAATGACGTCATACATTAGTCATAGATAGTAATGTCTTCACTTCGAGGCATAGATAATAAAACAGTTCAGTGTTCCGGATAAGCGCTATGACTGTACATTAAAATTATTCGCAATGATATTCAGGTAATTTGGAATATTAGTTTGTTATTGTAGAACAATTTATACTGTCTTATTTTCGTTTATACGAATGGATTTGTCTGTTTGTGGGTATGTAATTTTCGTTACTGTCTGTCTAGGCGAGATTCGGTTATTCCTCGATATTTTCGTGTGGAGAGTTCACTTTTCCATTTGCTTCTTTCACTGTATTTTACTATTTTGACATATTTCACTGTTTTATTCCACTAATATGTATATTTTCGTTTTGTGAAGTACGTAATATAAATTTCTCAGCTGTAGATCTTCTGTCGTTTCCCAGCACTAGTAACAGTACGACATTTTCGAATATGTACTTGCTATATCACAGGCGAAACCCCTGACACAACTAGAATTTGTATCCCGTCCTTCACTTCGCCTTTACAGCGGCACTCAATTGACGAGCAAGATACAAATGTTGAGTATAGCTATATACCTCAAGTAACGGAAGGGATACTATTGGCGTCCAAGGCAACAATAAAACTGTACCCCATAGTGAAGTACGGGATACAAATTCTACACGTGTCGTCTTCTTGTCTCCGTGTAGTTCAGTTGTGGTACAGGTTGCAAATGTAACTTACGTCTATTTCCACCTTTTCGTTACCAGTGTACATATATAGAGGTCAACGGAAGTCTGGTATACATATATTACATACGTAGGTCCTTCTGTCATCAGTAGTACTGATATGTACATAAGAAAGGACTGTTAGTAATGGCGGAGACGAAATAAACAACACATCTACAATTTGTATCCCGTGTTCCACTTACGGTTTACTGAAGCGGAGGGTATATCGTTCAAGTGAAGAACAGGGCAGTAATGCTAGTGAAAACGAAGAAATCGACTTATGACAAACTCGTATTCCGTACTGTACTTAACAACACACTTCGAGTGAGCTTTTAATTTGTATCCGGTGTTTCATTTACTGTTTAGTGAAACAGGGGATACATAGTTCAGGTGAACAACAGGACAGCAATGATAATTCAAACCAAGAAATCGACGTACGCTGAACTTGTCTCCCGTACTGCACTTAAACAATACAGTTCTAAAGAGTTGCGAGATACAACTGACATTCATGTAACGTGATGTATTCTTTGCTAGTAATATATTTCATTCATTTCTTTCCATTGTATTTTGCGGAGAAACACTAAGATACAAACACGCGCTATCGTTAACGTGAAAATACTTCTAGCCCTTATATATGTGAAGTACAGTTTTTCTCTCTTGCATTCCTTTGTTTATGAACATTCTTCTCAGCTCTTTCATCTTTGTAATACATGCTCTCTGGCCAATTCTGACGTCATTGGTCAAAGCTGACGGGTTTTATCCCCTGCTAAACTAGACGCGAAGTTCGTCGAGAGTGAGGTTAGCTTTAACGAAATTGCATTGGTTGTGGTAATGTTATTGATAGTTATTTAATTTAGAAATATTTGGCCGTTTTTCAAATGTGACTCTTTGAGACGCTTCGCTTATGAAATCCACTGTTCCCAAGAGGCTCAATTTGTTTTTACCGGTCGCTCACTCTCGCGCTGCATAATTGGTGTTTTTTGTTTGTTGTGGTCCGTAGTATTTGTTTAGCAGAATTAGATCGAGGTTTTGGTATTTATCGTTGAATTATTTGTTTTCGGTTTTTCAGCTGTCTATTTTCGTTTGTAGTGTGATTCCAGTTTCCTGTACATCTTTTCTTTCGGTTTATTCTAAAGGAATTTGTGTATATAATTTTTCGATTAAGTTGATGTTATGTGGGTGTTGTTTTGTATCTCTGTCGTCGGTTTAGGAATAGAGTTCACACAAAATATGATAACGGTCCATGTGTATGTCTTTTTCTTTTGTTCGCTTTATTCTGGAGAAATTCATGTGCGTCATCCTTGCATAATGAGATTCGTGTGTGTGAATATGTGTGTGTGTGTGTGTGTTTGGGGGGAGTCTTGTTTGCATATACTACGACACCATTTGTGTGTTATTTTTTTATATTTTTAGGTTTATCACGGAAAAGTTCCTATGCGACATTTTTCTTTTTGGAGCTTTGTGTGATATCGCTGTCTTCCTTGAGCTACAGGTCCAGCGAAGAATTCAGTTCCAGTTCTTCCATTTTTGCAGTTTTTTCTTTTTTATGTTAGATACATTTGTAGGGGATCTGTTATCGCTCTCTGTTAAAACTATATAGGTACAGCGTACGTTGCGATTAGACTTGTTTTTATATGTTTTCGTTTGCATCATTCCGGAAGAATGTGTGTGAGTGCTATTTTCTAGTTATATTGTTTTGTGGAGGTGTCTAGTACCACTGTCTTCATTTCATCTGTATTGGTTAAGCAAATTATCCGGATCCAATTTTGTGTTTACTATATATTTTCTTTCGTTTTATTCTAGAGAAGTTCTTAAATGTTCTTAGGTTTAGTAACCTTTTTAGTATGTCCCTATCCACAACTCTCCCATTCCTGCGATTGTCCCGATAACTTCATTTCAAATGGTGAATCAATATATATATATATATATATATATATATATATATATATATATATATATATATATATATATATCAATGATGGCGCTTTGTACATCTGCTAAATGCTGTTCCAATTAAACAAACGCATAGGAGCTATGGTTATAAACCGAAATAGATAGTCTGTAATAAAATATGTGCTGCATATGGCAGTTCTTAACATTCATTAAAGCTGTAAGGCACCACCTACACAAAATGTTTTATGTTCGTTTGTGATCGTAATGGTCAATATTTCTGTCGCCGTCTTGAAGAATGTCACCTGGCTCTTATTAAATGTTATCTGTGGTTGTCAAGCATCTCGAGTAAACTATCCACTTTACTCCAAATATGAGTCGGTGCTCGGAGCAGACAGATAGAATTGTAGCATGCTCTATTCCTTTCAGTTGGAAACAGACGCCAACTGTTTAGTGTCATACTGAGCTAACCTTCCACCGTAACGACGGAGTGTAAATCTCTTATTGGTTAAAAAAATTGAATTAAGAGCTTGGAGTATTTTAATGGTAAATCCTTTGTGAATTTATTAAATATTCGGGGGTTTTCATCCTTTAGACACTTCTGTACATCTTTCAGTAACAAAGCATGATTATTTCGTTTGACATATATTTCAATTACTAACAATTTTACTGCAGTGCTTGTTTACCTATTGATATCGACGAACGTGTAAAATAATGTGCTCTCTATTTGCTGGGATTGCTATTAGTGGGGTTGCTATTTAATGTTGATCACAGGGTATGCTAACAACAGTGCTATTTCACCCAAACCGTCGAGGACCGTTGCCTAGCAATTACTTCCGTATTCTCTCGAGTACTAGTAGTGCCTAAACGAATTCGTTCTGTGAGTTGTTCAGTAAAAGAAGCTTCAGCTTTGATTCAAGTGTTGTAGCGTCCAAGTTTGTGTTTCAAGAACAACTAAGGAAACTTTTTAAAGTTCTTGCGGAGTTTTAGAAGCTTTGAAGTAAGCTAACGCCCAGCTTCAGAGGCGAGCTGCATTGTACCCGCAAGAGGTATGAGCCATTCTCTTAAATGTAACCTATTTACCTACCACACAAAGCCATCTGCAGTTAGATTATCGTACAAGCATTTAAATGACTGCGAATTTAGTGGAGAAGCACTGGCAAGTTAATGTTTTACAACGGACCGTGTTATAATTTCGGAACAAGTAATTAGTACCGTGTAACATGTGAAAGATCACTTTGTCTTAATTTTTCATACAGGTTCATAAGTTAGGTGCCTGACTTGTAGAGATGAACCACTTTACTGAGTTTCTGACGAAGTTCACTTACGTTTGTCATACCTTCACAGATTAATCACTTAGTTTCACGATGATAAGTGTCACCAACGTCCTTGCTTCCCAATTGTACATACATGTTGGCTGTGAACATTGCACAGTCGTGCCGCTGGAACTTTCTTCCGTCTGTGAAGAAGAAGACGCTTTGGAAACTGATGGCAGCTGTGCAGAGTAACATTTAGTCGAGCTGGCTCTGTAACAATAGAGTTTTCGTCTCCTGTTGCTTCAGGAAATTGAATTAATATCTTGAAATGTAGTTAGCAGTTAAATTCATTGGGAGTTGGTTAGCTATTCAGGTTTTTTCGTTAGACACTGCTGGATACCTCCCAGTCGCAAAATACCATTATTTTGTAGTACATACAATGATTTCATTTAAAATTTACCCATTGCTATCGGCTTTGCTAAAGAGTGTAGAGCTTTGCAGATACTGGCGTTGCTGTTTAATATTGTTTACAGGATATGCTAACACCGATGTTATGTTACCTAAACCGTAGAGAACCGTTGCCCAGCAACTACTTGCGTATTCACCAGAGCACTTGAAATGACGATAAGAATTAGTCGTGTGAGTTATTGAATTAAAAACACTCCAGTTTTGATTCATGTATTTTATTGTTACGCTTTGTGTTTCGAGTTCAAATAAAGAAACATTTTAAAGTTGTTGAGGACTTCTAGAAGCTTTGAACGAAGCGAACGTCCAGCTTCAGAAGCGAGGGGCAATAAATCCGGGAGAGGTCTTCTGTTTACTTACCATATAGAATAAGATGCAGTTTTAATGTCTTATAAGCTTATGAATGACTGGATGTGTAGCGGCGAAGTAGTGGAACACTGAAACTTTATGACGAAGTCTGATGTGTTATCGCGGTATATAAAATGGAAAAAGAAAAACGAGTTCCAGTCACATTCCAGTACATTGTTTCAATACGTCATGCAGCTTCAAAGGTTACGAGAGAGCGTGACTTACAGGGACGGATCTCTTTGCTGAGGTTTTCACAATTTTAGTTGCTGGAATCGTCTATTCTTTAACTTATTATTTAACTTCACAACGAGATCGGTGTCGCCTATCTGTCACCAAATCTGTTATATTCTACCTTCTGTGAAGAAGAAGGCAATACCTAAACAAGCTCCAGCTGTGTGCAGTCATAATGAATTGACATGGCACCATATCAAAAGTATTTTCTCTTTCTGTTACTCAAAGAAATTAAATGACTACCTCTGAACATCGTTAAATGTTAATTTTTGGGAGTTTATGAGGTGTACTGGTGTCTTCTTAATTCAAATGTCGCTGGTTAAATTTCAGTCGTAAATATGGTTGTTACGTCGTACGTGTTGGTGAATAGTTCACATGGCGCTGAAGAGTAATTCTAGGTTTAGTGTTGAACTTAGGTTGTTGATGACTCTGCCACAAAGAAGGAAAGGCGCAGCCCGGTGAGAATACACAACCCAGGCAACGGGTATTGGTAACAATCGTAATCTCCTCAGACACTGCGGAGAGATTTGGCACTTAAATCACCACACTGTTGCATAGATTATTTATTACCAGTAACTTCATATCACCAACAAGATGTTCCTTTAAGTACTCACTAATTAAATTACCGTTCCTGCCTCACGGTGCCATATTGAACGAACGGATGGTAGTAAACAAATCGCGGCCTAATGTGTGTCAAAATGCGATGTTTAAATAACTATACATGGTGTATATCTGCAACTAGTGTATCGATGCACTGCCTTGCTAATAGTACTGTCTGTCTGCCTGTCTAATAGTGATAGCCTTAAATAACTGCTATCGAAACAAAATTATTCAATGCACAATAAATGTAACTCGTAATGAATACACCTTTGGCTGTCATCGAAGAACTAGTGTTTTTTTAATTCATCTGTTAAAAATTAGTAAACCTAAATTAAAATAATGAATTCCTCACCAGTCATAAATAGATAATATTATTCAAGTAAATCAATGATATTTAATCGATCTGGATGTTAAAGATACTTTGTAACAATGACAGCTCTTAATATTACAGAAATTAACTTTAAAGACATGACATCACGGTCTCAAGTTTTTCCTTGCGATACACTTGTGAGACATCAAAATAACATTTACTCGTGGACACGGTATGTTCGTATCTAACGTGCTGTCCGTTATCGTTGCAGCAATGTTCCGAAGCATCAAGGCGTTTTTCTCTCGGTGTATGGGAGGGGAAAAAGACGAAGGTCTGCGACTGGACAAAACCTTGGTCGCTGCTCGAAGTAGCTTTGAGGTGAGCCACGTCACGTTGCATTACTGATATCATAATGAGCAAAGCACTTAAGTATTAGAGCTACTTCATTGTCGATAGAGTGGTCAAAAGGTATTACAGACTGTCAAGATTTACTGTAAATGAATCTGCGGTTCACTATAAACATCCCATGTGACAATTCATGATGAATGATACATCTAAGAGAGGAACCTCTACTAGACTATTGACTATGACGATTGTGTGTTGGTTTCCGCGCAAGAAAGCAATACGTTTATGGGAAGAGTGGGGTTCAATGTGCTAAAACAGTGAAAATTCAACAAAGAATTAAAATGTAAAAATGTCTAAAACCTTACTTACACACGCAAGCACGCCCGCCAACACACTGTAAGTAGGCTGTTTAGGTTCTTATATTGGTAACGCTACCGCTACCTATCGCTTTGTATGAAAATCACTGGCTGTGCTGTGTGCAGTCTGTGGCTGGGTGGCATTGTTGGAATTTGCTATTGTAGTGTTGGGCAGTTGGCTGTTAACAGTGTGTAGCGTTGCACAGTTGGAGGTGAGCCGCCAGCAGTGGTGGATGTGGGGAGAGAGATGGCGGAATTTTGAGAGCGGACGATCTGGACGTGTGTCCATCAGAAAGAGTAAATTTGAAATATTGGACATCATGGACTGATATATATATATATATATATATATATATATATATATATATATATATATATATATATTATGACTTTTGAACACTATTAAGGTAAATACATTGTTTGTTCTCTATCAGAATCTTTCATTTGCTAACTATGCCTATCAGTAGTTAGTGCCTTCAGTAGTTTGAATCTTTTATTTAGGTGGCAATATTGGCGCTCGCTGTATTGCAGTAGTTTGAGTAACGAAGATTTTTGTGAGGTAAGTGATTTGTGAAAGGTATAGGTAATTGTTAGTCAGGGCCATTCTTTTGTAGGGTTTATTAAAACTCAAATTGCGTTGCGCTAAAAATATTGTGAGTCAGTTTAGTGTTGATCAGAATAGGTAAAGAGCGAAATGTCGGAGTACGTTCAGTTCTGCTCAGCTGTTTGAAAATCAGAAAATATAAGAGGTTTATCAGCACAGTAATTCATTAATTTTTCTAAGGGGACGGTTCATATGTCGACCCTCAGCCGAGGATACCTCACTGGAATCTTCTGATTTTTTCTTGTAGTTTGTGTAATTAGTGTAGCTTTTGTTTATTGCTAGCGCGTAATTGTAGAGAGAATTTCCTTTGTAGTAGTAGTTTTTCATTGTTGTACAGCAAAACAGTTGTTGCATGCATGTAGATTTGCACCAAGTATTTCGCAGCTGCGCTTGCAATTAACGACATATTATTTCAGTGCTATGTCAACGTGTTCTCTTATTTTTGCTCTTCAAATTGTGCTTTTCTGTGTTATCGTGTGAAATATTGTGACAATAATGACGTGTGAAAAACGTAACACTAGGCTCCAAAGTAAACTGAGAAATAATAGTGACGACGAGCGTAGCTTACCAGCACCGCTGTGTAATGGATTAACAGACATTCAAAGTAGTAATTTGGTAATTGTGCATAGGGAAATGGAGCGGGCGGCAAATAATGGTGTAGACAGTGAAACAAGTAGTGGACAGGGAAGCATTATCGATCGATCGGTCGGCAACAGCTCTCCTCAGGAACCGAAATGACAGAACACAAGATTGCAAATACTGTAGACTCAGGCTTTGGGTCCTCACCGTTCTCTCGAATGAGTCATGACACATTTTCTGCTTGTCAAAATGTGAATGTTGCCAGTTATAATGCAGTGCCAAAAAGCATAGAGAACCAGATTCCAGACACTAATACATTATTATTGCAATTAATGCAACAAATGGAACAAAATCAAAGACAAATACAGCAAAAGCTTCAAAAGTTAGCCACAATGGAACAAAATCTTCGGAAGTTAGGCACCACGCTTGAAAAAACACGTGAAGATTTAACTACTGCGTTACATAACATTGAATCGAAATGTCAAAAAGTCTGTAATGACGTAAAAACACAAATTTGTGAGCATTTTCAACCTATTGTTTCGTGGCATGAAAATGCATTACAGAATCACGAAGCAGCCATAAAAGAACTGCAAGCTATTGTTCATGATAATCAAGACACCTTGCAAGCTAAAATTGACTCAGTTGCATCTACCGATTCGGTTACGCAACTTGCAAAAACTCAGGAAAACTTAAAGGACACAGTAGATACGATTTCAACACAAATGGACACTCTGAAACTTGGTTTAGAAAAACATACTCAAGAAATCAGTTCACTATCGGAGAAAGTAGCCGAACTTTCGGATCAGTTCACTAACTTATCTACAAAGGTAGATGATGATATGAATGACACAAGACCTGTAGCCTTCACTGACACAGAAGAGTATGAACAAATTAGAAAATCCAAACCAAAACAAAATCAAATCAATACGCAACACCAAAGAGAAATCCGGGAAGTACAAGATCAGTTAACACAGATAATACAAGAATTACATATCTCAGAGGACACTCGAGCTCCAATACGGGAAGAGGGACATAGAAATACGGAACAGCCACTAAATAATAACACAGGGCACTTCGGAAGTTATGAAAGAAATTGGCAAGGTACACCGAATTTTGTGATGGAACCGCCGAAAAGAAGTAACAATGACCGATGTGCGAATCGCCGACATGATGATTTTGACTATAAGCTGTTTATTACTACACGTAAATTCAAAACATGTAAGAATTACGGCAACGACATTCATCCACAAGCGTGGCTTCATCAATTCTCTCATTGTTTTCCTCCCAACTGGTCATTAGAGCAATGATTAGAATTTATGTGTAGCTATTTAGAGAATGAACCAGCTGTAAGAATGCGATCTGTCATTCACGATTGTCACAGTGAAGGAGAATTTCATCATGCCTTCCTCTCAGCATATTGGTCTCAAGCTACACAAGACCTAGTAAAACATAGCATCATAATGATGAAACATTTCGAACAATCTGAATTTTCCAGTCTTGTCAAATATTTGGGAGACATGTTACATAAGAATCAGTATCTTTCAAACCCATACAGCCCCTCAGAACTCATCCGCATTTGCTTAATCAAATTGCCTGAACATTTAAGACATATTATTTTGGCAGGACGTTGCAAAGACGACATTGAAGCTTTTCAGGGACTGTTACAAGAATTGAAAATTGACACTGACAATCACGGAACGCGAAAACAGGAGCACAACAATTACAGGTCACATCCGTCACAATTCCCCGATGACAGAAATAATAACTGGACATGACAAGGCTATTCTTATAACATAAATCGTGACCAAAACAGACACCACCCGTATGACAACCGTTGGCACAGTAGTATGAATTACAGGTAAAGATCACCTCTCCGCGGTAATTACTATCACAGAGACCATCAGAGAAACAGACAATATGGAAACCAAAATAATTATTATCAAGGGAGACAGAATAACGTCAGACGCAACGGTCCACCGCGCAGTTACGATTCCGGGAGAAATTCTCCACAACGTGACCGACAAAAAAGAAACAATGTAAACTACCGACAAAACGACAGACCTGAATTTCATCAGAACTGGCGAGCTTCAAACAGGGCCGGGGCCTCTCGACAAGGTGAATTTGTGGAAGTTAGATCTCCAAATCCCAATAACGACGCGCGCCAGCAAAGAGACAATAGGCAATGACTCACACCGCTGGCACCCACAAAACGTACTTATGAAGCTGACGACGTAGCTGCCGTGGCTAGTAATTACGTAGAAATGGAAGACATTAGGGACATCTTACTCCAGAAACACGACGTAAAACATAACAACATTGCATATCCTGTGATTCACATTACAGTAAATGACGTAAAATTTACGGCAGTACTTGACTCTGGTAGTCCCATTTCAGTAATTAGTGAAACAGCCTTTAGCAAATGCAACAAATCGAACGATTGCCCCACCCTTCCGTTACGTAAGATTAAATTACAAGGTGCAATCGTTGCAAAAAGTGTAGATGTACGCCAACAAACCAACTTACAATTCTTTTGTCAAAACCACAGCTTCTCTATGAACTTTCTTATTGTTCCATTATTGTCGACGGAAATTATATTGGGAGTAGACGTTTTGAATGAATACAAAGCAATCTGAAACTTTCACAATGCTCAAATAAGTTTAGAGAAAGAAGGTAAGTCAATAGATTTGAGATTTGAAGATTGGCTCTCAAACCATGACGAGGAAATTAATCGGCTTTACTTCCTGTTAGACAACAGTTCGGAATTTTCGACGGAACTTGACACTAACAATCACTCTGCAAGTACTGACAGGGATGATAGCGACGGCGTACTTGATATTAATGAGTTAATTCGGAATAAAACTCTATTGAGAATTGTAATGACACTGATAGGCAGGACCTTTTTGAGATTTTACAAGCACATTCCACAGTTTTTACTCACAAAACAGGAACTATCAAGGGATTTCAATACCAATTTCGTCTTCGTGAGCATACTAAATTTTGTGTTAGACCATACGTAATTCCGGCACATTATAGGGACCGTGTTAGAACAGAAATACAATCTATGGTTGACGAGGGCACTATTGAGCCTGCAGTTAGCTCATACAACAATCCATTACATGTTGTTGAGAAGAAAAATGGATCGATCAGGCTTGTCTTAAATTCGAGACAAATCAATACTATCATCATTCTTGAAACAGACAGGCTGCGAACGTTGGAAGAACTTCTTCAAAATTTTAATGGTGTAAAAGTGTTGTCTTCTATTGATCTTAGATCCAGCTTTTATCGCATCGAACTTCATCCAGAATGTAGAAAATACACAGCTTTTAGTTGTTTCGATGATGATGATGATTAGTGTTTTAGGGCGCACAACAGCGAGGTTATCAGCGCCCGTTTAGTTGTTTCGACGTTTGTTATTAGTTTCGGAAACATCCTTTTGGTTTGAACATTTCTTCGGCAGCATTCATTCGTGGGCTAAATTCCATATTACCTGAGTTCTTAAAACGTCACATCACCTTATATGCGGACGATATTCTAATAGCAGAAGCTTCATGGGAACAACATAGTCGCATCCTCAACAGTTTGTTACGTATTTTTGCAGAATCTGGAATTACAATTAACTTGGAAAAGTCTGAATTCGGTAGGACAAAGATGAGATTATTGGGACATATTATTTCTTCTTAACGCATTCAGCCGGATCCTGAAAAGTTAGAAGCATTCAGAGCCATTCCAGTTCCATCCACAAAAAGTCCGCAGTTTTCTAGGTCTCGTAAATTTTTACCGTCGTTTTCTGAATATGCAAATTCTAGTTACACCAAAACTTTGTTCTCTCACTGGAAAAAATACTATTTGGAACTGGGACGAACAAGCACAGTTGGAATTCAATTCTTTGAAAGAATCGCTACTTAACGCGCCAATAGTAGCTCATCCAGATCTGTCACAAGATTTCTGCCTTCGCACGGATTCTTCTAAAGTCGGTCTTGGTGCCCATTTATTTCAAGAAGCCATAGAAAATGACACTACTGTTCAGAAAACCATTGATTTTGCTAGCCGAGTGCTAACAAAATCTGAAAAAAATTATTCCGTTACTGAATTGGAAGCTTTAGTTATCGTTTGGGCATTTAACAAATTCCATTTCTTTCTTTCTGGTAAGCACTTAAAATTATACAGTGATCATCGTGCATTACAATTTCTTATGTCTTCAAAATTAAATCATGACAGGTTAAAGCGTTGAGCATTGTTTCTGCAAGAATTCCACTTCAGAATAGTCTACATTCCCGGCAAGGAGAACATTGTTGCGGACAAACTGTCATGCGCACCAGCTGGGCTTGAGAAAAGTAACACAGAAGGCAACCTCGAGAAAAATTTCAGTATTCTTTACATTCAGAAAGTTGCCTTTGAAAACTTCATTACCACATCTTTAAAGGACATTGCTCATGAACAAGATAAAGATCCGATTTGGAAAGATATCAAAAGTAAATGGCATGAAAAGACACACACTCAGATTCGGCATTATTATCTGGTAAGAAACAACATACTCTTCAAACGCTGCACAGTTGATGACAAGCTATGGGTACTTTGCATTCCAGACGATTTTGTTAATAAGCTCATTTGGTACATTCATTTCCGCTACGCACATTTTGGTCCACAATAATGTCATCATATTCTTCGAACGACTTGTTATTTTAACAATATGGAAAAGAGAATTCGAAGAGTCTTGTCTATTTGTAAACTTTGTCAAAAAGCTAAACCATCTACTATCTCATATCGTGCTCCGTTGTTTCCTATCATTCCTTGTAAATTAAAAGAATTTGCTGCTGTTGATCTCCTGGGACCCCTCGTCAGAACATCGAATGGATTTTCGTACGTTCTAGTCGCTGTTGAACTTACTTCAAAATTTGTTTCTTTCGCTCTGTTACGTAAAGCCACTGGACGGTCTGTATCCAACGCATTTGTTAAAAATTTCTTACGTGAAGTTGGCCACGTTGCTAAAGTCATTTCAGATAACGGACCGCAATTCAGGTCTGCTGTTTGGTCACGCATGCTTCGGAATCATAAAATCAAACCTGTTTTTATTTCATTGTACTCACCACACTGTAACCCGTCTGAACGGATTATGAAAGAAATCAATAAGCTTTGCAGACTTTATTGTCACATAAAGCATCAGCATTGGGACAGATATTTACACTTATTTCAAAACGTGCTGAATGAAATGTCTCATGACTCCACTGCTTTACCACCTATTCTTGTAGTGAAGAATGAAGAACCACCAAACAGAATCAGAGAGCTTGTACCTTTTTCGAATACACGTAAACTTCGACACAAAGTCATAATTAATTTTGCTATTAAAAATATAAATTCTGCTGCAGACAAAAGGAGAAAACTACACGGTAAAGTAAATGCAAAGAAACTATGTATTGGTCAGAAAGTTCTCATTAAAGCTCATTCATTGTCACATAAGAAGAACCACTTGAGTCACAAATTCTTTCTGATTTACAATGGACCTTACAGAATCCGGCGTATACGACATGATAATTGCGTTGAAGTTGAAACTCTGCGTACTAGGAAGAGTAAAGGTTTACACCACATTTCACATGTAAAACCGTTTGTTGAAAAATAACTTGCTTTCTGAACTAGTCGTTGCTATAAGATTACTATTTCACGTTACTAGTACGCTTTGTCACACTGAGAAACTGTTAACATGCAACAATGTTTTCAAGTCAACTATCCAGTCAAGAACCTAAGCAACTTATTTAGACCATAATTACGAATGCATTGTTATAGTGAACAAACGACACAGTTTCATTGTGTGTATATTCTTGCTTGTTCGTTACACGATTATGTAACAACTATAAGGCTTACATATTTGGAACATATACTGCTAATGAGATTTTAATGCAACGTTTTGGTTTACTTGAAGAGATACTCTTTATTTGAAGTACATTTGGTGAGATTAAAAATGACTTAGTATTTGGTTTCTTTGGTAGCTACACGATTATATCACGACGCTACTAATATATGACACAATTTACATTGTTGCTTTTGTGGTGTATCTGTTTTACATCTGCACAGTTTTTCTGTATTATTCTGGAAAGTAAAACATGTTTTAGTAGTAACTTTTGTGGTATAGCTACAGTGAGACAGCCTTTTCCGTAGCACAACAGTACGTTACAGCACAGTACTTTCTTCATCATGAGAATAAGCGTAATAACTAAGATATCTGTACGCAAAGCATTTCACTTTTGTTTATGATGAGGTGAGTACATTGACTTCAGCAGAACTTTGCTTAGAGAGGACGATAACTACGTCACTTCACAGAATTATCTTACAGCAAGACGCACATTTAGCGCTACAGGACACGCATTTGAGAGATTAATTTTGCACTTAAAACATTTATTTTTAAAGATTTTTTAATCACAAAGATACAAAGAAAGTTTTTGGTGATACATTTCATTCGATTGCTGTAATTTGTAATACCTGAGGGTATAATTACATTACTCCTCAGGGGGGGGGACTCGCTTACTTTGTGTACCATGTGTTTGGTAAGCACAAGGAGCCCTAGCTAATATGGTATTTGCTTATACAACTTTACACATCGGTACCATATTTCTTTAACACAGAATTACACAGCTGTCTGATTATTTAACAGAGAAACAATTTTTTTTTTACTACATAAGTGACGGATGTTTACGTTATTACACAGTTGCATAACTTCACACTTATCAAATTGGATTTTGTCTGTACTTTGTGAAGTGTTCATATTTTTTTCGGAACCATTGTGAGAGCTTTGAATGATGTATTTGGTATGGGGTCATGATTTTTAAAGTACGTTTGAGGTAGATCACACTATTGAAATGCGCAGAGAATTTTTTTTAGGTTTTGAAATTATTGCAGAAAGCTACGACGTTTTTGAGATTTGGCTGAGGTATTATGGTGTTATTATTACGACGACGATGTGTATTATGCATTTGAGGTATGTTTATGATCAATGATATGATGCTATATGAGGAATCTTATTATTCTATGTATTTATTATGATGAAATATTGAAGACGTGTTGATGAATATGAATATGTACATGTGTTATAAGGTAAGGAATAAGGAGTAGTGGTAAGGGACTCTGATTTATGAAAAGGATGTTGGAAACCAAGAATCGTACTTTAAGAGTTATTAAATGTGTGTACATACGTGAATGTTAGTTACCACAATGCTGAAAAAACTTTTTGGACACTGTTATATTTGAGATTTTGTTTCTACACACTTCTAATATAAATTTCTAACCTTTGAATTTTTTTTATTTTTTATGAGACTGTCACTGTAGTGGAAACTGCTGCCATAAATATTTCAGTAAAGAAGGTAGATGACCTTGACATAATGTGCTATGGAGGCCCATCTAGGCGACAGTCACCTGGAAAGAAAGGCATTAGTGTGTGCCTTTCAGAGGCACAGGTGGAGAAAAAAGGAGGCCATTATCCTCACTATTGACATTTCTTTGTAGAAAGAATCGCAAATACAACACGCTCAAACTTGAAAACATATGATTACACTGTGGAGCTCTTAATTTACGATATTTACCAAAATGCCTAATGAAATGATGATAAACATTTTACGTCTATTGTCTTTCTAGTTGAGAGATTGCTCATTTTGTTTAATATCTAGTTTCTAGCTGCACTGCAGCATTGGTTAAAATAAAATTTAATAGATGTACTAATATAAATATTTTCTGTCTATGGATCCAGTAAATAACAATTTTATGATATACTTTCAAAAAAATGAGGGAGCACAGAAAGACATTTCCCTTCACAGGAACTGCATACACAATTTTCTTTTCAAGTACTTGGTAATTTATTTTGTAGGATAAGTTGTGTTGCACCATTTAATTACATAGACATTAAGATGTGAATAGACATTTCCCTTATCTGCATTGTTGTCTTTAGTGTACTATTTTTTTTTCTGCTTGAGCTTTGTCATGTTTAGATATTAATTATTTGTTGCTGCTGTTTGCCAGGCATTGCGCTACTAAATTTCACTTTGTATTACTCTGTTAAGCCAGTTTTACTCTTGACTTATTTTTATTGTTGCTGCTCATGGCCTGATATTAGTTGTAATGTTGCTTTTGGTTTGCTAATTTAGATATACTGCTGCTTGCTTTGCCGATTTGCATTTTTTTGGTCATTGCTGTTTGTGTTAATTGTTGTGTGTTCCTGCATTGCCTCGTTCCTTAGTATATATATCTGAACTCAGTAGATTTAAGTTAGCTTAATAGGGGGTAGACTAAGGAGTAAATGTTGAAATAAGAGGGAAGATCTATGGAATGAAGATTTGGGTTGGATTGCAGTACCAAATGTCGCACTGAAAACAAACCCTGTCCTGTCCTTTGTGTTATTCCACTATGTGTCTGTGTACCTTGTGCATTTGTGTTCTTCCTGTCTTCATGTGTTTATCTGATAAGAGTTATGTTGTAGAATTTTTCTAATAATATGTTATTTTCTTTGTAAAGATGTTTATTGACATTATTAATTCTGTTCTGTTTCAATGCTCATATGTGAAATTAATGTTTTGAAAACTATTCTCATTATTTTATGTATTTACTTATCTCATAATTCCTGTAACACTGATGTATATGTTTATTTCTATTCTTTTGTAAAGCCCGTATTACTACAAATGTTATCTGTGTTGTTATGTTCTTCAATGATGTATTTTGTACCTTTGTAATTGTATTCTTATGTTGTAAATTTATGATTGTATAGACACCAGTTCTTCAAATTAAGTTTCATTTCATTGCGCACGTTAAGTCATAATATATGCACAGTATGTGAGAAGTTGGGACTGTTAGTGCTTCCATGTGTGTTAATAATTAAGCAAGGGACTCGTTAACAGCATTGCTGGTTCTAAGGATAATTCCAAAAACTTTGTGAGTGCACAAGTCGTGGTTATGGACTTGCTATATTATCCGCAAGACTCATCAATGGTGATTGTGCACCCGCACAGTCACAACAGATGGCTGCTGGCCATCTCTACAAGGACTACAGTGGGTCTGCATCTTTGATGACCCACCAATACCATTATTTCTACAAGGACTGCAGTGGGTCTACACCTTTGCTGACTCACCAGTATCATTATTTCTACAAGGACTGCAGTGGGTCTGCACCTCTGGTGGTCCACCAATACCATAATCTCTACCAGGAATACAGTGGGTCTGCTCTGTGATGAGCTACATACCAGTATTCTTCAAAACTTCGACTGACTCTGCTGTGGGTTTGCTCTGTTGAGGCCCATTACCTGTCAGCATGTCAAGAGTCAGCACTGTCTTTCCGTTGGAAGGACAAAACTACTTCTTCAAGACTGCATGAAAATCCACTACTTCCGTGTGCATTTTCTTTTACCGCCCAGACTTCGAGAAAAACACTGCAATTTTACTGTGATGAACGACCAGGACTGTCTTTATGGACTGTGAGAAAATTTTAGCTTTTGACCAACATTTTATCAATAACTTTGTGCATTTCATTTCTTTGTTATTGTCATTGTGAAAAAGTTTTAACAAATATGTATTGGCCAGAGCCCAAAACAATTTGTAAAATTGTTTGTGGGGAGCATGGGAGCGATGTAAGTAGGCTGTTTAGGTTCTTATATTCGTAACGCTACCGCCACCTAGCGCTCTGTATGAAAATCACTGGCTGTGCTGTGTGCAGTCTGTGGCTGGGTGGCATTGTTGGAATTTGCTATTGTAGTGTTGGGCAGTTGGCTGTTAACAGTGCGTAGCGTTGCTCAGTGGGAGGTGAACCGCCAGCAGTGGTGGATGTGGGGAGAGAGATGGCGGAATTTTGAGAGCGGACGATCTGGACGTGTGTCCATCAGAAAGAGTAAATTTGTAATATTGGATATCATGGACTGATATATATATTATGACTTTTGAACACTATTAAGGTAAATACATTGTTTGTTCTCTATCAAAATCTTTCATTTGCTAACTATGCCTATCACTAGTTAGTGCCTTCAGTAGTTTGAATCTTTTATTTAGCTGGCAGTATTGGCGCTCGCTGTATTGCAGTAGTTTTGAGTAACGAAGATTTTTGTGAGGTAAGTGATTTGTGAAAGGTATATGTAATTGTTAGTCAGGGTCATTCTTTTGTAGGGATTACTAAAAGTCAGATTACGTTGCGCTAAAAATATTGTGTGTCAGTTTAGTGTTGATCAGAATAGGGAAACAGCGAAATGTCGGAGTACTTCAGTTCTGCTAAGCTGTTTGAAAATCAGAAAATGTAAGAGGTTTATCAGCACAGTAATTCATTAATTTTTCTAAGGGGACGTTTCAACACATACGCACACTAATACACACACACACATACACACATAATTACAAAAATTATATTTAATACCATTTCGATAGCTGATAATAAAAGTGATTGCGTTTCACTAGTATAGTAGAAAGATCTAAAGTACCAACTAAGAAACTTATTGCGTCAGGACGAGCCTCTGAAGCCCCAACGGTACTGACCGGCCGCCACGTCACACTCACAAAATAGGCTTCACTGGCTGCAAATATGGAGGGATCATCGTCAGTTTTCGTGACCGTATCTAAAATACAGCCACAGATGAACGACACTGGCGAATGGGTGGATTTCTTCATGACTGGAGGAAACCTCTTGTCCAGAGATACAGAAAATTTTTAAAATTTACCATATCTCGACTTCAAGTAAAATAAATAGATGGTCTCCTCTTAAGCTCACTTCTGCCTTCTGATCAAAATATAATGTGCACAGAAAACATGGCGTATAAGAATATTTACGGCACAGCCATTACAGATTTAACTGTCTTCTCACCAGACTATGAAAACATTAGTTAGAAATGACACATTAGTTAGAAATGTAGGTTATTCAGATAGGAGTCAGGGTAACTTCAGTGTGTGAAAGTGATATATATATATATATATATATATATATATATATATATATATATATATATATATATATATATATAAGGACGGCCTTGGTGTGATGATTGGGCAGTCACCCCTATTCCCAACAGTCGTATGTCTTTCTCACTTGAAAGATAATGGCACGTTGTCTCGATGGGTTGGTTGCTGACAGGCCTCCTTGGTTGCATGATATGCTTGCTGTTTTCCCCACATCCCAAAGGCTCCTGCTTTTCTCCTCGATATTACTGGCATATTATATCCCCACTTTTGGCATTAGATAAGACGAAGTTGATAGTCAAGCCGAAAGCCGATTAAATGGTTGCAACAACTCTACTGACGGCCATTAAAATTAACACTGACCAACCGGGAAGTTGTGTCTGGCATTAGTCAAGAATGCCTGGACTATGATGCTGATACGGAGGTGCCTGAGAATGGAAAAGACCCTAATAAATTGTATAGAATTATGCTGAAATTTCTTGTAAGAGCAGAGCTTCACATAATATACCTCCAAGACAGGTAACTGGCTGAAGACAACATTGCAAACCATCTGGTTACTCTACGAGTTACCTGATAACTGGGATTAATACCTGACGACCAGAGGAATTGTATTCCTGAATTTCAGACTTCGAAGCCTAATTTTATTTTCGGAGGAGTCAGAGGTCAGACATACAGGAACTGTCAGTAAAAATTGTCACAGTACCATTTAATTCCTTTCCAGAGAAAGAACACACCAGAACAGAGAATAAAAAGGTCAATGGCGGAGATGTACCTTGAATAATTCCTCTGTAGACCTCTGTAGTTCCAGGCTTAACAGTTTGCCCACAGCATAATGGTAGCTATTACAGCCAAACAATGTATACTCACTATCGCTATCTACAGGCTCATACATTCTTAATAAGTGTTACACTTCGTAACACCTGTACATATTAAAAAGCATCGCTATATCTGAATTATAAAAGTATTCTTTATGATAAAACTAATATGTTCTTTTCCAACAGGGGCGTCAGTTTACACTTGACGTGTTCTTTCTCGAGCTGCTGCAGAACCGGCTGCAGAAAGAAGAAGAAATCCGTGCTGCCCCGGTGAGTGTAAATTAGATCTGTATATGGAATAATAGCGTTGTGTTTCAAAGTGTATTTTTCGTTTCCTGTTCACATGATCACTCACTCACGAACGTGATACTAGTTAGTGCTCTGCTTCCGGGTATTTTGCCGAGTTGTTGTTTGTATTTTCTGCACAATTCTTCTGTGATCATCCCAGGCGTCTTCCTCGGGTGCAGCGAGTTTTGCTGTTACGTGCAGTCACTGCCTGTACGCCAACCAGTCCGGAAACGCCACACGACATAAAGACGGCTCCATCAGTCATTGAAATATTGTGCACAAAATAGGGATAAAAATACAGCAAAATTCCCGGAAGTATATCATTAATCAATCGCGCCTTGAAAACCTTAGATATCATGGGACGTTAGTTATGTGTAACAATTACTACTTGCTGAGATGTGGGGAAAAGTGACGTTACTTGGGTATTAAAGTGAAACACTGTATCCATCAACGTAAGGATGCACCTGTGCCCTTCTCCGTCAGGGCTTCATCCTCCCTCCATTTTAAATCTTCTCCGCTCTTTCTTTGCTGTTTTTGCGCCTTGCTGTTCGTCTCTTCCCTATCTGTGTTTCTCTAGCCTTGTGGTTTTAGGCTGGAGACTTTTATGTGCTTCAGAGTGGCTGGCTCATCCTTTTTATTCTTGCGATCGGCCAGCCCACGCCATCTGCTGTATTTTTTAGTACTTTCTACGGCATTTATTTCATTTAGTGCACCTTTTTCCCTTTTTGCTGGCTTCTTCCGATTTCTCTTTGAGTTATGTTCCCAGTTACTTTTTGAACTTTTTTACTTTCCCTGATTCTTTTGCGTAATGGGTTTAATCTGAGACCCCTTTGAGTAAGGAAATGGGGACTGTTGACCGTGTAGTTGAGTCTCTTTACTGTCCAAACCAACCAAAAAAACCAATAACTGAAGGTTGCGGATATCACGATCAATATAACACTTTTTTACACTTGGACATATTAGCAAATAGCATTAACTCTGTATTCTCACACACGTTGGACATCATAAAACTAAAGATGTATTTTCCAACAGGAGCGTCAATTTACACTCGACGAGATTTTTATGGAGCTACTGCAGAAACGGGTGCAGGAAGAAGAAGATATCCGCGTTGCTCTGGTGAGTGTAAATTAGTTTTGTATAGGGAATAATGGCATTAGGTTTCAACATGTGCTGTTCGTTTTATGTTCAGATCAATACTCTCTTACGAAGGTGACAGTAGTTAGTGCCCTGCTTCGGGTGTTTTGCCGAGTTGTTAGGATTTGTGCAAAATGCTTCGATGACCGTGACTGGAGTGCAGCAAGCTTTGCCGTTATGTCCACTCCATCCCTGGACTCTATCTAGTCAGGGAATGTCATACGACCTGAAGGACACGGCTCGGTCGGTCGTTGAAACATTCTGCATACAACAGGAACAACAACTCGGCATAACTCCCAGAAGTACTTCAATAAGCAATCGCGCAATCAAAAAACTTGTACATCATGGGACATTAGTATTTGTTTAGTATTATTAGTTGGACCGACATGGACTGAGTAGCGATAATACTTGAATATTAATATCGATCATTGTATAAATATTATCAATAAATGTAGTTAACAAAATTATTGATAAATGTAGCACTTCGTAAAAAGCGGGCATGTTAGAATCTAGCACATGTTCTGTATTACTCCACATGTTGTATATCTGAAAAGGAATAATTTCTTTTCCAACAGGAGCGTCAGTTTACGCTTGGCGCGTTTTTTGGGGAGCTAATGCAGAGACGTCTACAGTGAGAAGAGGAAAGCCACACTGCTACGCTGAGTGAAACTTCGATCTGCAGATTTTAGTTTCTAAGTGTATTTCTGGTTTCATGGCCACATCGCAACTCCCTTCAGAACGGTACCTTGCGTTTGCGTTATTTTTCCGACTCTACAACTGTACGTTTTAAATGTCACTGAAATGCTGTCAGCTTAGGTACAGAGACAAGCCTACAAAATGCAAAATTCTGTGGTCGAACCGTAAATTCTGTTGCACTGAGCTGTGGGTGGTTATCACGATGATTGCAACACTATTCTTCTATAACGGTTTTGAATTTTGATCGGATATGCAGCCTTTTTTCGACAGTGTATTATTTCGTCCTACTATTGCTATGTTCTACGTAATCTTAAGAATGAACGGTACAATACGTTTTTCTACCCTTTCGCCGTATGGAGGGAGTTTCAGAAAACATTCTTATATCCTCCCGTCCATGAAAGAGCTATCAGGTTTTCAGTATAGTATCACGGTGATCAACGTATGCTGGTTTTTTTGGTTCTCTTCTATTATACTGCATCAAGGTTTAATTTTCCGTCATATAATTATCCATGACACCCTCGAAATTTCAGTTCAACATACTGGAAACTTGGTTTAAGAAACTCTACGTTTCTGGCATAAGTGCATATGCCAACAGTCTCAGCTGCCTTGGTTGCTGTATGCGCAGAACGTAGTTCAGTCTAATGGTCAGTATAAAGGTAGAAGTATTCTCATACTTGTGACAGCCACATGCCATCGTCATACAGTGATCAGAAGGAACTGTACTCAGGGAACAGGATAGTGGCAAACAATTGCTGGTTGTTCTCACATTTAAATTTTATTTATAATAATTAGCGTTCGTGGGTTGATGAGTAGGGAAGACAGTAACATCCCTTCACTATATCCGTATCTGGGACTCAAAACAATTTATAAAGTATATTGTCATTGCACTGTTTTACTACACTTGTTGCAATAGTTATAAACCAGTAAATCCGTTTTGTGTGTATTTTACAGTCTCAACAATATCGATACAGAAATCGACCCTATATTAGCCTCGAGTCCTACAATAATTTTGCAGATTTCTTTTCATATTTCAACCCATCATAAAGTGATCACCTTTTTCATTCTAAATTTTAAATTTGTCGACATGTCACTCCAGTGGCCTCCCCACCAACCCACGGAGGCTCAACACTCCATACCATGCAGGTCTTCATAGCCACCAAATCTTATGTTGCCTGTGGGGGGCGCCGCCGTCAACTCGGCGCGTGGAGAAGGCCGTCTGGCTGCTAAACTAATCGACCACGATACCGTGGCCAATACCACCTGAAACCAAAGTTGCCGATTCAATAAAACTTCGACTTAGTGGGCTAATATAGGCTCGTTATTTATTTTAGTTCTAGTGAGGTGGCATTATGGTAACACCCGGGCCTCGCATTTGGGTTGACAGTGGTACAAGTTAATAATTCGTCCATCAACATCTATGGTTTCGGTGGTTTCTATAAGTAGATTAAGAAAACCGCAAGGATGTTTCCCTTGTTATTCGAATCGTACGATTTTCTCCACAATACGAGCTCCGTCTTCTTCGATGGACGTTAGGTCGGAATAATTCCTACATCTTTTCTTTATTGAGTAAGAGATTCATTTGAGCAATATTTTTTTTAAAAAAAAGCTGTTGTAATATTGGTGCGCCAATACAAGCATTTAGAACCCACAGAAATTGCCTTTCAAAATTTGCTAATTAAGTTCGTCAGCAAATTCATTCAAACTAATAACACTTAAAAGAGTAACGTTACTAAAAGTTCTCTGCATCTAGGGATAACAAGTTAGTGCCTGTCATCCCGACAGTTACTTACTAACTCAGTGGGCCACATGTAATATAACCCTAAACAACGCAGAAACTACACCATAATATCAACATTTGACGTCGTCAGTATACATTGTCATCGGCACTCGGTTACTTTGTTTTCATTAATGACCCCATACGCGTTCCTGCAAAACTATATGGGTGCGAAATAGAGGATATGTTGAGACACTAAGCAACTGGTCATTAAAGTAGCATTTGCAACTAGGATACATAAGTAAAAGCACTCCATCGTGCGAACAATAATTGGTTAGAATAGTGATGCAACTACAAATAAGTAAACGAAGCAATTGTGCTACGAACGCATGGCTCAGCCGTTAGACCTATACACAACTCACAGAGCGTGCGGACTTCGCTTCTTATTACGTACCCTTTCCCCTGTGATTTCTAATACTTCACCTTTCACTTTGAGAACTGCAGTAGTGTCAGAGAAGAAACGTCTGTAGCAGGAGACTCATTTTCACTTTTTCTTTCCATTTCCCCGAAAGTAATAAGTTCGTGCACGTCTCACAGAAAAATGCAAATATCAAATGAGGTGCGGAAATGAATATGTAATCGATCTGCGCAAGCTCAGTGAAAAAGAGAATCAATGTTAATCATAAGGGAGTTCCACAGTCTATATATTAACATTGACCCACGTACCGTTTCCCATATTCTAATTAAAAAATATTCATCAAGATACTTCATTCCATGATCCAAAAGATAAAGAGAAAAGAAACAAAAACATTTATCTACACAGTTCCTCCCATGACTTCATTAAAAAAAATTGATCCTCTTACTGAGTGTGCTCACACAGATCGATTTCGTAGCAATAGGAAGCACAGAAATATTTCACTACATTTTCTTGTATACCATGAGTTGTGAAGCTCTCCTTGGTTTGCGGATACTAGCACAGTTTCAATAGCTACGACTCAAATAAGGAGCAAATAAACCTATAATCCACTTTTACGGCAATGTTTCGCCTTTCTTCCGAAAGTGTTACTTCGAAACACGTTGTCTGCCTGCTGGTCTCTCATTGGTTGTGTAACATGAACAGCTGACACGCCTTCTTTTGCTTTCATAGTACATCACGATAAACACTGGCAACATTCCTGCTTGAAACATGTAAGTACAGCACTGGCCCTATTCTAAACTTTTCCTGAAACATCAGTCGACGTACATAAGTCAACTGAAGAACTAGTCACCAGTACAAAGAGCAGAAAGTAATACCAATACAGAAAGCGAAAAATTGATGCCAATGCATACGGCCAAAAGTCGCTGAAATTGAGGGAACGCGGTAACAAAAAGAACATTTGAGATTACCGCACGTTCCTATTCCACATGTCTACGTCGACCTATGACGTTATATCGGGGATATAAATCGTAGTGTATTTATTATGACAACTAGAGGTTTAATAGCAGGCCTCTGGCGTACTTCAAGATTACTACCACATGACAGACCATTATGGTCGCAAACGAACATAAGAAAGATGCGAAATATTTCAGTCACATAATGAAGTGAAACTAATGAGATAACCATGGGAATTAGAGAGTTCAAGGCGGGGGAAACTAAAAATACTATAATAAGACTAACATCACTCCAAAAGAGTGACATAATCGAAAAATAACCCTCACGAATTCCTCCAGAATAAACCCAACCAAAATGAATAAGAAACATACTACTGAAATAGAATGTATTTCTAGATCTATGTAGCTCAAACGAATACAGTGATACAACCCCTCCCACACCACACGCCAAAGAAGGATATCCATTATGATCAGTATTGGAAATTTCACCTGACATACATAGCTGAAACGAAGAAAGTGATGCAGACGATCCCCCACCAACAAAGCTGATAAGGATAACGAAATTCACTGTATCTATACAGCGCCAGTGAAGACATCGGTTCCATCACCACCCCCCCCCCCCCTCTCCCAACGGCACTCCCCTCAAATAAAACTTACCAGACATAAATCTAAGAACCTCATTTCAAAGAAATATCCTTTCCATATACAAACTATACATTACTTAACGGCCGTTGATGGTCACCTTCCAAAAACGTTTAATCAAATTGGTCCCAAAACACACACACTCAGACACACACACAGACACAAACACAAACACAAACCATACTGCAAGCAACTAATTATTTAAACACAACTCCAAGGCAAAAATCCACACAAACACACAACTTTAACTCTAGTATACCAAACTGTAAGCTAAAAGCAACAGTTCAAAAACCAGAAACAGTTAGAGAACCAGTAACTACTAAAGACACTTTCTCATTCAACTGCACCTTTACTATGAACCGAATCACAAACCTAAACGTCCACCACAAAGACTCAGCAACCACGTAACTAACATCTCCATAGAAAAATGTGCCAAATTCAAAAAACAACTAAATATTTGTGAGAAACATGGTAAAAAACATCACAAACCGTTTCTCTCACAACAATTTAAGCCCTGCCCTTCGTTTCCTACCTAGCCTTACCCTCGGAACTTGTGCCACATACGGAAACAAAGAGCCAGACATTTGGGGATTGGCGCATGGTCTGATTCCACCAGTCGGCATTGATCTTTGGAATAAACAGCATGTCGGTTCAGCTAAACTGGTGGCTGTCCGACCTTTGCTTAACGTGATTCAGAAGAATGAAGACCTTCAGTTGAGCAACAATAACTTTATTGCGAGCGCGTATCTGACGACGCCCGGCATGCGTGGACAGATCGGAGCTATAAAATTTGCTTCCAGCCTATACAGAGGATCCTTAATCCTGGGAAACTTCCGTAGTTAGGAGAGAAAACAGTACTCGTCCACACAAGTCAGGAGGCACGGAACTACTAACTAACTCAAAAAACAAGGAATAATAATGTTGTTGTTGTGGTCTTCAGTCCTGAGACTGGTTTGATGCAGCTCTCCATGCTACTCTATCCTGTGCAAGCTTCTTCATCTCCCAGTACCTACTGCAACCTACATCCTTCTGAATCTGCTTAGTGTATTCATCTCTTGGTCTCCCTCTACGATTTTTACCCTCCACGCTGCCCTCCAATGCTAAATTTGTGATCCCTTGATGCCTCAAAACATGTCCTACCAACCGATCCCTTCTTCTAGTCAAGTTGTGCCACAAACTTCTCTTCTCCCCAATCCTATTCAATACCTCCTCATTAGTTACGTGATCTACCCACCTTATCTTCAGCATTCTTCTGTAGCACCACATTTCGAAAGCTTCTATTCTCTTCTTGTCCAAACTAGTTATCGTCCATGTCTCACTTCCATACATGGCTACACTCCATACAAACACTTTCAGAAACGACTTCCTGACACCTAAATCTATACTCGATGTTAATAAATTTCTCTTCTTGAGAAACGCTTTCCTTGCCATTGCCAGTCTACATTTTATATCCTCTCTACTTCGACCATCATCGGTTATTTTACTCCCTAAATAGCAAAACTCCTTTACTACTTTAAGTGTCTCATTTCCTAATCTAATTCCCTCAGCATCACCCGACTTAATTCGACCACATTCCATTATCCTTGTTTTGCTTTTGTTGATGTTCATCTTATATCCTCCTTTCAGGACACTGTCCATTCCGTTCAACTGCTCTTCCAAGTCCTTTGCTGTCTCTGACAGAATTACAATGTCATCGGCGAACCTCAAAGTTTTTACTTCTTCTCCATGAATTTTAATACCTACTCCGAATTTTTCTTTTGTTTCCTTTACTGCTTGCTCAATATACAGATTGAATAACATCGGGGAGAGGCTACAACCCTGTCTCACTCCTTTCCCAACCACTGCTTCCCTTTCATGCCCCTCGACTCTTATAACTGCTATCTGGTTTCTGTACAAATTGTAAATAGCCTTTCGCTCCTTGTATTTTACCCCTGCCACCTTCAGAATTTGAAAGAGAGTATTCCAGTCAACATTGTCAAAAGCTTTCTCTAAGTCTACAAATGCTAGAAACGTAGGTTTGCCTTTTCTTAATCTTTCTTCCAAGATAAGTCGTAAGGTCAGTATTGCCTCACGTGTTCCAACATTTCTACGGAATCCAAATTGATCTTCCCCTAGGTCGGCTTCTACCAGTTTTTCCATTCGTCTGTAAAGAATTCGCGTTAGTATTTTGCAGCTGTGACTTATTAAACTGATAGTTCGGTAATTTTCACATCTGTCAACACCTGCTTTCTTTGGGATTGGAATTATTATATTCTTCTTGAAGTCTGAGGGTATTTCGCCTGTCTCATACATCGTGCTCACCAGATGGTAGAGTTTTGTCATGACTGGCTCTCCCGAGGCTATCAGTAGTTCTAATGGAATGTTGTCTACTCCCGGAGCCTTGTTTCGACTCAGGTCTTTCAGTGCTCTGTCAAACTCTTCACGCAGTATCTTATCTCCCATTTCGTCTTCATCTACATCCTCTTCCATTTCCATAATATTGTCCTCAAGTACATCGCCCTTATATAAACCCTCTATATACTCCTTCCACCTTTCTGCCTTCCCTTCTTTGCTTAGAACTGGGTTGCCATCTGAGCTCTTGATATTCATACAAGTGGTTCTCTTCTCTCCAAAGGTCTCTTTAATTTTCCTGTAGGCAGTATCTATCTTACCCCTAGTGAGACAAGCCTCTACATCCTTACATTTGTCCTCTAGCCATCCCTGCTTAGCCATTTTGCACTTCCTGTCGATTTCATTTTTGAGACGTTTGTATTCCTTTTTGCCTGCTTCATTTACTGCATTTTTATATTTTCTCCTTTCATCAATTAAATTCAATATTTCTTCTGTTACCCAAGGATTTCTATTAGCCCTCGTCTTTTTACCTACTTGATCGTCTGCTGCCTTCACCACTTCATCCCTCAGAGCTACCCATTCTTCTTCTACTGTATTTCTTTCCCCCATTCCTGTAAATTGTTCCCTTATGCTCTCCCTGAAACTCTCTACAACCTCTGGTTCTTTCAGTTTATCCAGGTCCCATCTCCTTAAATTCCCACCTTTTTGCAGTTTCTTCAGTTTCAATCTGCAGTTCATAACCAATAGATTGTGGTCAGAATCCACATCTGCCCCAGGAAATGTCTTACAATTTAAAACCTGGTTCCTAAATCTCTGTCTTACCATTATATAATCTATCTGAAACCTGTCAGTATCTCCAGGCTTCTTCCATGTATACAGCCTCCTTTCATGATTCTTGAACCAAGTGTTAGCTATGATTAAGCTATGCTCTGTGCAAAATTCTACAAGGCGGCTTCCTCTTTCATTCCTTCCCCCCAATCCATATTCACCTACTATGTTTCCTTCTCTCCCTTTTCCTACTGTTGAATTCCAGTCACCCATGACTATTAAATTTTCGTCTCCCTTCACTACCTGAATAATTTCTTTTATCTCGTCATACATTTCATCTATTTCTTCATCATCTGCAGAGCTAGTTGGCATATAAACTTGTACTACTGTAGTAGGCATGGGCTTTGTGTCTATCTTGGCCACAATAATGCGTTCACTATGCTGTTTGTAGTAGCTAACCCGCACTCCTATTTTTTTATTCATTATTAAACCTACTCCTGCATTACCCCTATTTGATTTTGTATTTATAACCCTGTAATCACCTGACCAAAAGTCTTGTTCCTCCTGCCACCGAACTTCACTAATTCCCACTATATCTAACTTTAACCTATCCATTTCCCTTTTCAAATTTTCTAACCTACCTGCCCGATTAAGTGATCTGACATTCCACGCTCCGATCCGTAGAACGCCAGTTTTCTTTCTCCTGATAACGACGTCCTCTTGAGTAGTCCCCGCCCGGAGATCCGAATGGGGGACTATTTTACCTCCGGAATATTTTACCCAAGAGGACGCCATCATCATTTAATCATACAGTAGAGCTGCATGTCCTCGGGAAAAATTACGGCTGTAGTTTCCCCTTGCTTTCAGCCGTTCGCAGTACCAGCACAGCAAGGCCGTTTTGGTTAATGTTACAAGGCCAGATCAGTCAATCATCCAGACTGTTGCCCCTGCAACTACTGAAAAGGCTGCTGCCCCTCTTCAGGAACCACATGTTTGTCTGGCCTCTCAACAGATACCCCTCCGTTGTGGTTGCACCTACGGTACGGCCATCTGTATCGCTGAGGCACGCAAGCCTCCCCACCAACGGCAAGGTCCATGGTTCATGGGGGGGGGAATAATAATAATAATAATAATAATAATAATAGTAAACAGAACGTATATAAAAGCTAGAAAACACAGCGCCTCTAGAGGCTGCGCGCGGAACTACACAAACGTCACGTAAAGTAATTACGACCGCACGCCACTGCACTGACACACGCGCACAGCACACACACACACCGGCGAGCTTGAATCAGCGCGCGGCAGCGTCGCTACATCAGCCCCCCGGGCGGAAGCGGAGCGTCGGCGTCGAGATACCGCGCCGGAAAGTGCAACCGACGTCCAGAACGGGTCGTCCTCGTCGGAGGAGGAGGAACAACGTCAGGAGGCGGATGGTGTGCTGCGTTGGGCGGCGGATGTTGAAGAGCCGGCGCCGGAGATGTGGCGTCAGTGTCTGGAACAGCGGTAGGTGGACGCCTACGAAGAGGTGCCGCTAGTGGGGTGTCAGGAAAAACATACGCAGGGTTAACCCGATTCAACGCGACAGTCGTGGTTTTGCCGTTCACTAGGATATCCATGGTGTGGGCACTGCGCCGTAGCACTTCATATGGACGAGAATAAGGAGCTTGTAGAGGCGGTTTAACGCCCTCAGTGCGGAGCATGACGTGACGACATTGTTCCAGGTCCTGGTGCACGAAAGTGGGCGGCTTGCCATGACGTGTGGCTTTCGGAGGGCGAATCTTTGATACATGGTCCCTCAATCGTCGCAAGAAATCCGGCTGGCCAGTAGCAACTGTCTCTGTGGCATCAGCGTCTACAAAGTCACCAGGAAGGCGCAGTGTTTCTCCATAAACCAGTTCTGCCGCTGACGACCCCAGGTCTGGTTTGAAAGTCGTCCGTAAGCCTAACAAGACCACTGGTAGTGCGGTTGTCCAGGTTTCTTCGTGGCACATCAGCGCGGCCTTCAAACAACGGTGCCAGCGTTCGATCATTCCGTTGCTTGCTGGGTGATAACTTGTGGTCTTATGGTGGGTGTAACCACAAAACTTGGCCACCTGTGAGAACAGGTCTGATTCAAATTGCCGTCTGCGGTCAGTGGTAATATGTAGTGGGCATCCAAATCTTGCCAACCAAGTCATTGCAAAAGCGGAAGCTAATGTGCCTGCTGTGATATTATCCACCGGCACTGCCTCCGGCCAACGCGTAAAACGGTCGATCATTGTAAACAGATATCTTTGCCCGTTCGAAGGTGGAAGTGGTCCGACTACGTCTAAATGAACGTGGGCAAAGCGGGCGGTGGTATCCGGAAAATCGCCGATCGGTGCGTGTACATGGCGGTTAATCTTGCAGCGTTGGCACTGAAGACAAGATCGGACCCACTCTCGGCAGTCTTTTTGCATGCCTGGCCACACGAAACGTTGCGATACTAGGCGGAATGTCGGGCGTACCCCGGGATGGCACAATCCATGTACCGTATCAAAGGCTTGTCTTCTAAAAGCCGGCGTCAGAAAGGGACGAGGTCGGCCGCGAGAAACGTCGCAGTATAGCTGTGTATCTTCCCCCGGAACATCAACGAGTTTCAGTTGCAATGCTGAAGCTGTGTCTTCAACATAGGCAAGGAGTTCTTCGTCGTCTCTCTGTGCCTGTGCCAGTGCAGGAAAGTCTATGGTACTGGAAACACTGCTGATCCGTGAAAGGCAATCCGCAACAATGTTGTCGATCCCAGAAATATGTCTAATGTCGGTAGTAAACTGGGCCACGAACTCAAGGTGATGAAATTGACGGGGAGAGAGCAGTTGACACTATTCCGACGGAAGGCGAACGTGAGTGGCTTGTGGTCTGTATATATCGTGAAAGTTCGCGCTTCCACTTGGGGGCGAAAATACACTCCTGGAAATGGAAAAAAGAACACGTTGACACCGGTGTGTCAGACCCACCATACCTGCTCCGGACACTGCGAGAGGGCTGTACAAGCAATGATCACACGCACGGCACAGCGGACACACCAGGAACCGCGGTGTTGGCCGTCGAATGGCGCTAGCTGCGCAGCATTTGTGCACCGCCGCCGTCAGTGTCAGCCAGTTTGCCGTGGCATACGGAGCTCCATCGCAGTCTTTAACACTGGTAGCATGCCGTGACAGCGTGGACGTGAACCGTATGTGCAGTTGACGGACTTTGAGCGAGGGTGTATAGTGGGCATGCGGGAGGCCGGGTGGACGTACCGCCGAATTGCTCAACACGTGGGGCGTGAGGTCTCCACAGTACATCGATGTTGTCGCCAGTGGTCGGCGGAAGGTGCACATGCCCGTCGACCTGGGACCGGACCGCAGCGACGCACGGATGCACGCCAAGACCGTAGGATCCTACGCAGTGCCGTAGGGGACCGCACCGCCACTTCCCAGCAAATTAGGGACACTGTTGCTCCTGGGGTATCGGCGAGGACCATTCGCAAGCGTCTCCATGAAGCTGGGCTACGGTCCCGCACACCGTTACGCCGTCTTCCGCTCACGCCCCAACATCGTGCAGCCCGCCTCCAGTGGTGTCGCGACAGGCGTGAATGGAGGGACGAATGGAGACGTGTCGTCTTCAGCGATGAGAGTCGCTTCTGCCTTGGTGCCAATGATGGGCGTATGCGTGTTTGGCGCCGTGCAGGTGAGCGCCACAATCAGGACTGCATACGACCGAGGCACACAGGGCCAACACCCGGCATCATGGTGTGGGGAGCGATCTCCTACACTGGCCGTACACCACTGGTGATCGTCGAGGGGACACTGAATAGTGCACGGTACATCCAAACCGTCATCGAACCCATCGTTCTACCATTCCTAGACCGGCAAGGGAACTTGCTGTTCCAACAGGACAATGCACGTCCGCATGTATCCCGTGCCACCCAACGTGCTCTAGAAGGTGTAAGTCAACTACCCTGGCCAGCAAGATCTCCGGATCTGTCCCCCATTGAGCATGTTTGGGACTGGATGAAGCGTCGTCTCACGCGGTCTGCACGTCCGGCACGAACGCTGGTCCAACGGAGGCGCCAGGTGGAAATGGCATGGCAAGCCGTTCCACAGGACTACATCCAGCATGTCTACGATCATCTCCATGGGAGAATAGCAGCCTGCATTGCTGCGAAAGGTGGATATACACTGTACTAGTGCCGACATTGTGCATGCTCTGTTGCATGTGTCTATGTGCCTGTGGTTCTGTCAGTGTGATCATGTGATGTATCTGACCCCAGGAATGTGTCAATAAAGTATCCCCTTCCTGGGACAATGCATTCACGGTGTTCTTATTTCAATTTCCAGGAGTGTATTTCACTGCCTGGTATACTGCCGGGAGCTCACGGTCATATGTGCTCCATTTTCTCTGTGCAGGCGAAAGCTTGTGGGAATAATACGCCGGTGGCTGCCATGCGTTGTCGGACCATTGTTGTAACGCGGCACCGATCGCCGTCTGGCTCGCATCTACGACAATTGCTAATGGCGCGTCGAGCCGTGGGTGTGCGAGAAGCGCCGCGTCGGCCATGCTCCTCTTTGTTGCCTCGAACGCAGAACACATGTCCTCTGTCCACTGTATCAGAGACTTGCTATTTACTTTAGGGCCTGATAATGCCGCCGTCAAAGGTTCCTGCAGCTCCGCAGCGTGAGGAAGGTGTCGTCGATAAAAATTGAGCATCCCCAAAAAACGACGTAATTCTTTGATCGTAGTTGGTCGGGGTAGCTGCAAGATAGCGTCCACCTTCTCGGACAGAGGAAGAGAGCCTTCAGCAGAAATCTTATGGCCAAGAAATGTCACCTCTGACTGCCCAAAAACACACTTGTCCACGTTCAAGACGACACCGTAACGCTCCAATCGCTCGAAAATCTCTCGCAGATGTTGTCGGTGTTGATCGTGGTCAGCAGAGAACACTAACACATCGTCCATGTAGGCGAAACAGAACGGCAGCCCCTGGAGAACCGAGTCTATAAACCTTTGCCAGGTCTGAGCGGCATTGCGTAAACCGAAAGTCATAAATTTGCTTTCAAATAAACCGAAAGGCGTTATTATTGCAGTCTTTGGAATGTCGTCATTGGCCACCGGAATCTGTGTATACGCTTTAGCGCAGTCCAGAACTGTGAACACCGTGGCGCCATGTAAAGCGTGATTATAATCCCTCAGTAACGGAACGGGATATCTGTCTGGCACTGTTCGCGCGTTAAGCGCACGGTAGTCACCGCAAGGGCGCCAAGCTCCACCCTTCTTCGGAACAAGATGTAACGCGGAGGACCACGGGCTCTTAGATGGCCACATTATGCCCTCGCGAATCATGGCGTCAAATTCTGCCTTCGCTATCTTCAATCTGTCTGAACCGAGACGCCTAGGTGAGCATGCTACTGGGGGACTATCAGTCGTTTGGATGTGGTGCACCGTGTCATGTGGTATGAACCTGGGAGCGCCGGGCGGCCTGGTCAAGTTCGGATAGTTCAGCAGTAATTCAGTGTACTCACCCTCCGTAGCATGGACCAACTTGGCACTGTGCGTTGCGGTGTTGCGACGGAAACCCGTGACTGCTAAGCCAGTGACGCTGTCTACCAAGTGTGCGTTCGCGACGTCCGGCAGCAGGTGGTAGTGCGCGAGGAGATCAGCCCCGACGATCGCCTCCGTGACGTCAGCCACTGTAAAATTCCACTCGTACGCGCGACGCAGGCCGAGATTAAGCTCCATCCTCTGTGTGCCATATGTTGCGATGGAAGAATTGTTGGCAGCCGTCAGACGGAAGGCAGTTGGCGGCCGGCAACGATGTATGCCTGTTCGTGGTATGATACTCAGGTCCGACCCAGTGTCAATTAAAAACTTAACGCCGGAACTCCTATCGGTAACGAACAGGCGCTTGGAGGATAACTGGCAGTCGGTTGCGCCTATTGTCGACCGCCGGTGGCGTTTGGGTGCGAGCATGGCGATGTGCACTTCCTTGCCTGATAGCCGAATCGTCGGTGGTACCAGCACAACGGTACCTCGCCTTGCGGAGTGGTAGTACCGCCGGAAGATCTGCTTCTCGAACGCCGCCGTCTGTATCGGTTTCTTCTATTATTGTCGTCGTCACGTACCAGCAGCGCACTGACCTGGGCGCACAAAAGCTCAACCTTGGCAGCGAGAGAATCGTGGTCGGCTCGTGCTACAGACGCGGTACTGTTTGCACTGTTGTCCAACGCCGCGACTGCGCTGACCGGAGCCGGTGTGATCGCGTCCTGAATCCGGTCTGCTAGCTGCGCCACGTCATCCAGCGGCATGTCCGTTTGTGAGGCGATTATGGCTTTTATTTGCGGCGGCAACCTACTGCTCCACAGCGTTCTGAGCAGACTGTCTGGCACAGTAACGGTGTCAACTTTGCTGCGTAGATGTCGCAGGTATTGAGAAGGCTTCCTGTCGCCAATTTCTTCCCGTGTCAGCACCTGACGTATCCGGTCCCCTTGAGACGCGGCCACCCGTCGAATCAACTCTGATTTTAGCCTGGAATAAGCTCCAGCCTCGGGCGGTGCTGTGATTATGTCCTGCACCTCGGCTGCATAACGTTGGTCGAGTTGGCTCACAATCAGCGCAAATTTAGTTGCTTCGACCGTTATTCCAGCGCAGCTAAAACTTGCCTCTGCCTGCGTGAACCAGAGTACCGGGTTGTCGGGCCAGAACGGCGGCAAACGGACTGCAATCCTGGAGACGGCCTGCTGTTCGGTCATTATGTGCTCGTTACTTGCGTAGCTCACGGCTGCTTCTTCTTAATCACGTCGGTCTCTGCTTGAATCACGTCGGCCCCTGCTTGAATCACGTCGGGGTCACCACTTGTCGGTTCAGCTAAACTGGTGGCTGTCCGACCTTTGCTTAGCGTGATTCAGAAGAATGAAGACCTTCGTTGAGCAACAATAACTTTACTGCGAGCGCGTATCTGACGACGCCCGGCATGCATGGACAGATCGGAGCTATAAAATTTGCTTGCGACCTATACAGAGGATCCTTAATCCTCGGAAACTTCCGTATTTAGGAGAGAAAACAGTACTCGTCCACACAAGTAAGGAGGCAAGGAACTACTAACTAACTCAAACAACAAGGAATAATAATAATAATAATAATAATAATAATAAACAGAACGTATATAAAAGCTAGAAAATACAACGCCTCTAGAGGCTGGGCGCGGAACTACACAAACGTCGCGTAAAGTAATTACGACCGCACGCCACTGCACTGACACACGCGCACAGCACACACACACACACCGGCGAGCTTGAATTAGAGCGCGGCAGCGTCGCTACAAGCATATACAGTTTACACCAGTCACTAAGGCCAAACCCCTCACATCCTTCACATCCTAAACTCAAGACGTCACACAGAACGTCACTCGTCAAAGCAATGGACAAAATGCGGTATGGAAAACATGGCTTCACCAACACAGCGCAATTTGAAACAGCAAAATCAATTAGAGGGGAGTTGTACGCACTAATCTAAACTTGGAAATGGCGAATCACTTTATTCTATCGCTCTTTACCGTCTTATCAGCTGTCAAACACAGGTAAGTCTGGTACACCCTTATAGATCACTATCAGTTATTAATATCACGTGTTTTACACTTACGTTAAAATAGCCAATTATTATTCAGAATTAAATTTCTGCGGACTTACACATTTCGTAATCATCGAAGTATCACCTTTTCTTATTTGAGTGGTATTACGATTAATGTTCATTAAATTAATTGATAAGAGTAAATTGCGACAGGAAGATGCATTTACAAGTAATTGCAAGTACACATATGTTGTTAATCATTGCTTACTCTCGTTACTAAGATAATAATAATACGATCAAAGATAATTTTTAAGCTCTGGCTGATTGGGAGTGTAAGCAGAGCCACAGTCGAACATATACAGTCGCGACACTCCACCTCTTTTCTGTTGCCCAACGCGACTGCAGCGCGCAAAGCGGCCAGGAAGTTACACTGCACAGTTCGCCGAGATTTTGTAAAGCGAAAGCTAATCTTAACTGTTTATATTGGTCTGTGGAATGGTTTTTACAAACAGAAGCGTCTGCACCGCAATAAATTGCAGCGACAAGAAGAAGAAAGCAGGATATTTGCCATTTTTAAGGTTTCTTATCAACCCTAGTAGGTGTGAATCGCTAAGTCATAGAACTGTTTAGTTACGAGATACTTCTAACCTAAAGATATTTACTGGAGAATGTGGTGTTCCTTAAGAACCGAAAAAGTGCTAGTAAACAACAGCATACCTGACTTTTTGCAGAAAGGCGTCGTATATTTTCTCAAAAACGTGAGTTTTCTTCGCTACACTTCCAGTCAAATCAGTGATTATGGAACGAAGGAAACCAGTAATGAATCTAATAGCTACATTGTTTTATGTACCCCCGGACAAGCTAACACAACTGTAGCTGAGGAAAAAACCCACACGGATGTGATAACAAAAGAAAAACTAGCAATAAAACTATTTCCCAACTCAGAAGAAACCAATTCCATAGTTGGTGCTGCATCTGATCCACTAATGGCAAGAATCATCAACACATCCGCTTTTGCAAGTAAACTAATTACATTTACAACGGTATTTATGTATTAAAAATCGATGGAGTGTAGGTCTGTGCAAATCGTTAGGTTCCATAAAAAGTTGTTACGTGTCAAGGAAAGTATCTGGCATATTACGAACAGACAAGAAATATATGTTATTCTCATGCATGAAATGTGTGTTTGTATGGTCTTGTTCTGAGTGGAGTAAGCTACAGTTATACACATAATCGAAAGTATTTATTTACAATTATGTTGTAGCTTATGTCACTGAATCAAGGATATTGGGTCTTTTTACATGTATCTCATGATCATAATAATTTAATAATTATGTAAATAATTAACCGGAAAATGATTAAAAAGGAACTATAATTTTACCGCTACTTTGTTTCCTCTTGTGGCGCTAGGGTTGCACAAACTTTCAGATGGTAACAATTTTATCAGCAGTGAGTGTCGTGACTGTATATATTAGACTGTGGTAGAGTGAAGCGTAAACTCATTATTTTCTGTTAACTAAACTAGTGGATTCCATAACGTGCCCAAACCATCAGAATTTGCAACGCTCTCTATGAACCCAATTCAAATTACAAGAATGACATAAGCTGACGCTCGTAGCACGCCTAAACGAAAGAAACCATCGCTCCGCACACGTATGTCACTCGCCACGCCAGTACATCACAGCTCAAACCCGACGGCGATATCGAAGTCCTAAGCTGAGCCTACTATTATGCTGTCGTATTGCCTGCTTCCTACCTTTTCTACGGCAAATCAATGTACTAGTCAAGCTAAAGCGAAAATTCTTTAGCTCACCACCGCAATGACTTTGATGACTGCTGCGTGTCAACGGAAGGTTCTGTTCTGAAACAACCCCTATTCTTTGCAGTTCACGCACTTTTTCCTTTCAGACCGCTGTAGACAGGTATCTCCCTTGCTTTTGTATGTTTGAAGATAAAGGGAAGCATGTGATGAGAACGATGTGTCCCGGTGAAATTCATAGGGCGGGCCGTACAATTTTGCCATTCCCGTACTTATCGCTTCGATCTACATGTTGCCGAAATGCTCTGAACGAATAATTTTGTTTCTGTATTCAACGTACAACGCTGAACTCCGAATTTTTTAGCCTTTTTTACATCATGTTGTTGTTTCTCCAACCATTTCTAGTGTTACCAACTTACTAACAAGTAAATAATTCGAGAAGAAGTAAACCAATTTAACTTTTCTAGCTTTATATAACCACTCTGTTTCAATATAAGCTTCCCCATTGGATCAATTTCTTACAACCGCGCAGAGCGATGAGAAGATACATATCGGAAGGAACCGAGGCATGTCTTTAATGCATGCAAATTTTTAATACTTCAACAACGGAAATCACACAGGGGAACTCATTCAGTCGACCAGTTAGGTACAGAGGATAGTTCCTCTTCTAACAACAGCCTATCGCAGTTCGCTGGAGCAATGAAAGGTACTATTTGACTGAAAAAAGGGCAGGTCAATCTGGTTTTCAAGAAAACAGGCCTATATCACTGACGTAATTTCCTCGTAGAAATTTGGGGCATGTTTTACGGCCACGCGTTTCGACCATCTTGTGCATCAGGAACCCCTTCTATAGAACTCAATATGGATCCCGCAAACATGGATGCAGCGCCATTCATCTCGCTGTGAGAGTCCGTGAGGTCCAGAGCGCCGAAGAAGGCGGTGCCCAGGTGAACGACGTGCCCCTCGCCTTCGGTACAGCACAGCTCTGAAGAGCTTGTCGAGTAGCGGACGAGAAGTCTGGTTGCAGCAGGTGCTAGCAGATATAGCTCCAAACGTATAGGTTAAAGTCCAAGGGAGCTCTACATGGCCGTTACTGTTTACACTAATCAGGGTGTTATGTCCAGATATTTTTATTGGTGATTGTGGACGGTGTGCTGAAAGGCATTACATCAGTACATACATCATTTACAGACTGGTAATTATAATGTATTATAGTAAAAGCCAAGATCGCTTGATGTGAAATAGTTTATTTCATCACCAGACTACAATAAGTAGCTGTCATCCTTTCTCAGATCTCCAAGAAATTTAATTATACATGATTCAGTCGACGTTCTGAGAACATGCTCAATTAAAATAACAGTTCCACATATGTTTGTAAAATACATAAATCAAACCGGTATATAGCTGCATTATTATATTTGGAGAAATTTCGCAAAATATCGATGACACGATTTGTAATTATGTTTCTGGGATATATGAGGATCGGAGGATGACGGAAGGGTACTGTCAAAAACTGGTCTTGAAATAAACAACTTCAAATCAACCGATCTTAGCTTCCAATATTATAAATTACAATATCAGATCGCCCCAAAAACATGTGTGAATTGTATAATAGCTATAGAAGAGACATTTAATAAGTAATGCAATACTTTCATTCTGAAAACAGTTTCTCGTTTGGTTCAAATGGTTCAAATGGCTCTGAGCACTATGTGATTTATCATCTGAGGTCACCAGTCCCCTACAACTTAGAACTACTTAAACCTAACTAACCTAAGGACATCACACACATCCATGCCCGAGGCAGGATTCGAACCTGCGACAGCAGCAGTCGCGCGGTTCTGGACTGAAGCGTCTAGAACCGCTCGGCCAACGCGACCGGCTAGTTTATCTATTCTTGCTCTCAATACACCACATTTTGGCTACAAAAATCGCAGTGTTCAACATAATTTCTTTCAGTACGGTGGCCTCATGCCACCTCATTGGAAGGGCCTATGTACACGCATGGTACTACAGCCAACGGCTTCCTGCATCAGTAACCCCCCCATCATCCACATACTGCTTCACGCAGAGTGCCAGAGTGCATTCTACATTGAGCCGAACAGATAGATTTTAGAGGGTACAAGATCTGCACTGGAGGGTGGATGAGAAGAAACAATGAAGGTGTTGTGAATTTCTCTTCGTTGCGCGGCCATTTCGAGTCCTTGTATTGTTACGGTGAAGGAGAATATCGTTTGCATTTTTGTGCCGATGAACATGCTGATGTTGCTTCTTCAATTTCCTGATGGTAGCACAATACAGTTCAGAGCTGAACGTTGCCAAATGAGGGAAGACATCAAGCAGAATAACCGCTTCAGGGTACCAGAAGACCGTTGCCATCACTTTACCCACTGCGGGTGCTGCTTTGAACTTATTTTTCGGATGAGAGGTGATGCACCGCCCCCCCCCCCCCCCCCACTCCCAAGCATGGATTCCTGGTTTGTTTCCGGATCGAATGGAAGGATATTCGCCTGTGTTAGTCTGATAACGGTCAAGCAATTCATTAATCTCTATGGTTTTCTGTTTGGGAGTGAGGCAATTGTTGGCGCCACACCTTCGAGTATCCCAACTGGTGAATCAGAGTTTCAGCACTACCAACAGAGGCGTCCAGTTGTGTAGCGAGGATTTTGATTGTGTTCTGTCAATCTCCTCGAATGAGAGTATCCACCCATGCGAGCAATGCAAGAGTCACGGCTGTGTGCTTCCAGCTGGCTAGTGGGGGATCGGACAGGCTTGTGTGACATTAGATTAGATTATTTATATTAGATTAGATTTACTTTCATTCCAATTGATCCGTAATGTGGAGGTCCGCCAGGATGTAGAACATGTCAGAAAAACAACATTACATGACAAATATTTACAACTCAAACAAATAAGCTAATGTACCATTCCACAGGTGCCAAGTAGAATGATCGTCATTTTTTAATAAACACTACATGAAAGAATCATTTTACAAATACTAATGCACCGAATTTAAAGTAAAAAGGTTTATTTATTTATTTACAAGGTTATAAACATGTAATACAACTACTCTAATACTTATTTACAGTGAACAAATTACTGCACTGAATTGGTGCAGAAGTTCTATTGTACTTACACACACACACACATACACACACACACACACACACACACACATACACACTTATTTACAATGAACACATTACTGCACTGAAATTATGCAAAAGTTATATTGTTCAGTTGCTTCTACTGAGAAATTCATCAATGGAGTGCAAGGAGTTGGCCACCAATAAGTCCTTTAGGCTTTTCTTAAACTGAATTTCATTGGTTGTTAAGCTTTTTATGGCTGCTGGCAAGTTATTGAAAATGTGGGTTCCTGAATAATGCACACCTTTTTGTACAAAACTAAGTGACTTTAAATCCTTGCGAAGATCATTCTTATTTCTAGTATTGATTCCATGAATTGAGCTGTTGGTTTGAAAAAGTGATATATATTTAATGACAAGTTTCATTAAAGAATAAATATTTTGGGAAGCAGTAGTTAGTATCCCTAGTTCCCTAAACAGTCCTCTGCAGGATGTTCTTGAGTTTACACCACATACAACTCTTACTGCACGTTTTCCTGCCCGGAAAACTTTAGCTTGGCTTGATGAATTACCCCAAACAACAATCCCATATGACATTATGGAATGAAAGTAAGCATAGTATGCCAGCTTTTTCATTTTTATATCCCCTATGTCTGACACAATTCGCATTGCAAAGAGAAATTTGTTAAGACGCTTCAGCAGTTCTGTGGTGTGCTTTTCCCAGTTGAATTTATTATCAAGCTGCAATCCCAAGAATTTAACACTGTCCACTTCTTCTATCTGCTTGTCATCATATGTTAGGCATATACTCGTGGGACACCCCTTACAAGTTCTGAACCGCATGTGGTCTGTTTTTCTTTTTTTTTTTTTTTTTTTTCAAAGTTTAGTGTCAAGGAATTGGCTAGGAACCAGTGATTAATGTCCACAAATACTTTATTAGCTGATCTTTCTAAGACTACACTTGATTTGCTATTTATTTAGATGTTTGTATCATCGGCAAAAAAAAACGAACTTGGCATCTGGTAATGTTACTGATAAAAGGTCATTAATACAAACAAGAAATGATGACAGCCGACACGCCCAACGACTGACCACGCTTTTGTTCACTTGGAGGTCTCCATAGACATCTGTAAGCAATGCCCTGACATTCCAATAAAAGAAACCCACTGACAGTTTAGTGCTTGAAATGCACCTACGTTATGCCCAATGTTTTGATGGCATACTTCTGCGACCTATAGGAAATATACTAAACCACAGGGGTGGGAGTGGTAATATTCCACAATGTTCTGCATTTTTTCAAAGGAAAGCAGGTGTAAAAAATGTGTTTCATTGCTTACTGAACGCCCCTCGTTGATATTACAAGTTGTTTGTTTCGAGGCTGGTTAGTACCGCCAAATATAGGTGGCAAGAGCGAGCCATTAATGTCTATTTCCCCTTGTGCAGCAGGTCAGGTGTTGAAGTGTGGACGCATGGACGCGAAACGAGTTACCTATATGACTGGCGATGTCCGTTTGGTGGTGCAGTTAATGCAAGCAGAAAACATCAGGTTGTAAAGTTTGTTCCCTCTTTGTGGAAAGAGTCTGTAATGCAGAGAAAAAACAACTCACAAGTTGATGTGTGGACATATTAAGGTATCACATATAAAACTATCTGGACTTACACCTGTTGCACCCTGTTTATAAATGGTGTAGTCGAAAATGACGAAAGTTCTACGAGGCTGTTTGCAGACGATGCTGGTTGTCTACGGAAAGACTGCAGCACCAGAAAACTTTAATTAATGCAGGAAGACCTGCCAAGGATTGAAGATTAATGTAACTGACTCTTATCACACAGAAATCGAATGAGTAATTCCAGATATGCATTACTTTTCTATTGCACCACTGGCGATAGATCACTGGGTACAGGAAGAAATGTAAAATACCTGAGAATAGCGTGCAGATGACTGTTGGAGCAACCTGAAGAGAACGTTAGCGCATGAGTGAAAGAAATGGCATTCAAAACATTATAATGATAATTTCCTGTGTGTCGCTCATCAGTATTCAAAATGACTCTAAGCACTATGGGATTTGACATCCGAGGTCAACAGTCGCTAGACTTAGAACTACTTAAACCTAACTAACCTAACGACATGACACAGATCCATGCCCGAGGCAGGATTCGAACCTGCGACCGTAGCAGCCGCGTCGTTCCGGACTGAAACGCCTACAACCACTCGACTAAAGCGACCGGCCAACAATAATCGTTCACTACCAGTTACTAGAAAAGAGAAAGAAGATGCAGTGAAGTGCAACGCGTTTTCTTGGCAAGCGCGAGATTTAACTGAAATACTTAGCAAACTGAAGTGCCAAACATTATAAAAGAGTCGTGAGTGTCACAGAGAGGTTTTCTGTTGAAATTCTGAGAGCGTACATTCGAAGAATAGTTGTGCGCCATATATTTTTTCAGGTAGAAGCGTCACAAAAATACGAAATATTTAGAGTAATTAGGTTTGCCGAAAGGCGTTCTTCCCATACACTATTCGAGAATGGAACGAAGTACCATCCGCCACACACGATAAAGTGGCTTACAGAATATAGATGTAGTGGCACATGGTTCGTTCAAGTTTCTTTGAATTTCCCGCGTTACCCAATAGCAGACAAATGATCAGATGACGTGTGCTCAGAACGCCACTGGCACGTAGTTTTGTTTAAGGAATGTTACCTGGCGATATCCAAAATTATCTTCCGTACTTCAACTGTAGTATAAAATACAAGAAATACAGTGAATAATCAAGTGATAAAAGTCACATATATAATAATAATTCTATTAACTCAGAATATTCTCGGCATTAGTTAGTTAACTAATTTCAATGATACATAGTTAAACACACTACATCGTACTACTTTTACAGATTCTGTTAGTCACAAAACAATTACAACAGTCCGAGAGTATAAAACACCGCAGCAGTGTCCTTCACTACTAGTTCTGGCAATTACTTGGTTGAATAACACCCTTCAAACGACACCATATACGTAAATAACCGCATCAGAAACTGCGAATAGTTGGTGAACAAGAAATTATGTACAAGTTTCTAAATACAAGGGCGTTGTGCATCCGAATTTTTAATGTGAAAACTTTTGAAGCTGTTTAAATAAAACAAATGTTATTAACATTCTACGTCTTTATTCCTCATTTGTACATATTTGCAAACCTGTGCCACTAGAGGTCTCAAAATTGTAGCGAGTTAAATGGCGCTGTGTAACGGGACTACATCTGTGCTGAGAAATAGTCTGCTGTATTCGAACTTCGAATTCCATGACTTCGTCGAAACAAAAGCAAACTCTCTTTCAGCATGGCAATGCCATACCAAACGCAACTGCTGTGACGTCTGCATCAATTTGACGCCTTGGGTTGCCTGTCATCGATCAGCCTGCATACAGTCCCTACTTGGCACCATCCGATTTTCATCTGTTCCCATAACTTAAAGAAAACCTTCGACATCCACAACTTGTGTGGTGACTAAGCAGTGCAAGCAGAGGTGATGTGACTCGGTGAACAGAAAAAATATTCTACAGACACGGTATCAAGAAACTTATCTCTCTTTGGGAGAAATGTGTTGCAACGAAGAGCGGTGTGTTACGTCAAGGCATCGCTTAACCAGCGCTGTTACTATCTTGGATCATGTCTATGTCTTTTATCGGCCGAAATATCTAGGGACCTCAGACAGATGAACAGTACTCAAGAATCGGTCGAACAAGCGGCTTATAAGCTACTTCCACCGTGGCTGAATTAAATTTTCTTAAGATTCTTCCCTATGAATCTGAGCCTGGCATTTCCGACTGTTTGTTTTATGTGATCATAGCACTTAACGTCGCTACAGAGCACACTGTTGCGAGTATAGGTGTACAGTAGTAATTTCTTTTTCTACTTATGTACAGTATGTTACATTTATTCACGTTCGGTGTCAACTTCCGGAGTTTCCTCTGTCCATCAGTTCATTGGAGGTTATTCTGCTTATCGTTATTATCTTCTGGCGTTGCTACTTTGTTATAGACTACCGCATCATCTGCGAACAGCCTTAAAGTGAATCCAACGCTCTCTTGTAGATCATTTATGTATACTGTAAACAGTAACGGTCCTATCACCCTTCATTTAGGTACTCCTCGAATAACCTTACATCTGTCGATTTTGTTCCGTTAAGGGTGACATGTTGAGTTCTGTCTGCTCCGATACTGGATAAACTCTTATTTTTTCACCAAATGGCAGTGCGAGACGGTCTCAAATGACTTCCTGAAGTCAAGGAACACGGCATTAAACTGAGCCACGTTGTCTGCGGAACTGTGGATCTCATGGAGGGACAAAGCGAGATGAGTTTCGCAGCAACTCTGTTTCTGGAATCCTTGATCATTTTCTCAGGGGAGATTTTCATTCACCGTAAACGTGATAATTCTTAAGTATAAAACATGTTCTATTACTCTACAGCATATTGACGTCAACGGTATAGTTATATAATTGTGTGGATTTGTCCTAAGACCCTTCTTAAAAACGGGAATGACCTGGACTTTCTTCCAGTCACTAGGTATCTTTCGATGCTCAAGCGATCTACGATAATTTAATGCTAGAAGCGGAATAAGTTCTGTCATACGGTCTTTGTAGACTCTTATAGGTATCTCATCTGGCAATGACCCCTTAACGCTACTAAGCGATTGTCGGTGATTTTCTATTCCGCAATCGATTACGTCAATATCTGTCATTTCTAAGTTCCTACTAATTTTGAGCACTGAAAGACCTGAGTCGAAACAAGGCCCCGGGAGTAGACAACATTCCATTAGAACTACTGATGGCCTTGGGAGAGCCAGTCCTGACAAAACTCTACCATCTGGTGAGCAAGATGTATGAGACAGGCGAAATACCCACAGACTTCAAGAAGAATATAATAATTCCAATCCCAAAGAAAGCAGGTGTTGACAAATGTGAAAATTGGATTCCGTAGAAATGTTGGAACACGTGAGGCAATACTAACCTTACGACTTATCTTAGAAGAATGATTAAGAAAAGGCAAACCTACGTTTCTAGCATTTGTAGACTTAGAGAAAGCTTTTGACAATGTTAACTGGAATACTCTCTTTCAAATTCTGAAGGTGGCAGGGGTAAAATACAGAGAGCGAAAGGCTATTAACAATTTGTACAGAGACCAGATGGCAGTTATAAGAGTCGAGGGGCATGAAAAGGAAGCAGTGGTTGGGAAAGGAGTGAGACAGGGTTGTAGCCTCTCCCCGATGTTATTCAATCTGTATATCGAACAAGCAGTAAAGGAAACAAAAGAAAAATTCGTTGTAGGTATTAAAATTCATGGAGAAGAAGTAAAAACTTTGAGGTTTGCCGATGACATTGTAATTCTGTCAGAGACAGCAAAGGACTTGGAAGAGCAGTTGAACGGAATGGACAGTGTCTTGAAAGGAGGATATAAGATGAACATCAACAAAAGCAAAACGAGGATAATGGAATGTAGTCAAATTAAATCGGGTGATGCTGAGGCAATTAGATTAGGAAATGAGACACTTAAAGTAGTAAAGGAGTTTTGCTATTTAGGGAGTAAAATAACTGATGATGGTCGAAGTAGAGAGGATATAAAATGTAGACTGGCAATGGCAAGGAAATCGTTTCTGAAGAAGAGAAATTTGTTAACATCGGGTATAGATTTAAGTGTCAGGAAGTCGTTTCTGAAAGTATTTGTATGGAGTCTAGCCATGTATGGAAGTGAAACATGGACGATAACTAGTTTGGACAAGAAGAGAATAGAAGCTTTCGAAATGTGGTGCTACAGAAGAATGCTGAAGATAAGGTGGGTAGATCACGTAACTAATGAGGAGGTATTGAATAGGATTGGGGAGAAGAGAAGTTTGTGGCACAACTTGACTAGAAGAAGGGATCGGTTGGTAGGACATGTTCTGAGGCATCAAGGGATCACAAATTTAGCATTGGAGGGCAGTGTGGAGGGTAAAAATCGTAGAGGTAGACCAAGAGATGAATACGCTAAGCAGATTCAGAAGGATGTAGACTGCAGTAGGTACTGGGAGATGAAGAAGATTGCACAGGATAGAGTAGCATGGAGAGCTGCATCAAACCAGTCTCAGGACTGAAGACCACAACAACAAACAACAACTAATTTTGAAAGGAGGCATCGTTTTACTACCTTCCACGGTGAAAAACTTCGAAAGACGAAATTCATTATTTCAGCCTATCCTCTGTTATGTTCCGTTTCGGTACCAGTGTATTCATTGAGTGAATGAATGCATGATTCTACGTACGAACAAAACCTCTTATAATTTTTATTCAAATGGGTTGACGAAGTTTTACTTTTAAAGTCACTAAATGCTTCTTTAATTGCTCTCCTTACGCTCGTTTTTGCTTCATTCAGCTTTTGTTTTTCGGCTATGTTTTTACTTTCCCTGAATATGAGATGAATCTCTCCCTGTTCGCGTAGCAGTTTTCTAACACAGCTATTAAATCATGGCGGGTTCGTCCCATCCCTTAGGACCTTACTCGAAGCATACTGTCTAGGGCATATTGCAGGATGCCTTTGAATTTTTTCCATTTCTTCTCCACATCTCCGTATTTATCACCGAATATTCTACCCTGACTGTTCAGATTATCCTTTCTTGCTAAGCAAAAATATCTTCCTACCATCCGCTGAAATGAGCAGAGGATGCCCTTACCCCAAGGACCGTTTTGATAGAGGGCTCATCGAACCTAAAGAAGCCCCATGTACTGGCAGCACGTACTCTACTGCCCTAGTAGCTCATTCCTGCGTGTGGTACACCCCTGACCTATTAAGGGAAAGCCTACAATTCTGCACCCAATAGCGGCGGTCGAGAAATTCGCATCTGATTCCGTCGCAGAGGCGTGTGAACCTAGGGTTTAGACCTTCCACTCTGTCTAAACCAGAGGACCGTGAACATCCCTGGGTACAGTGCTACAGATGGCGTAGCCTACACCCCGTGTGGGACGCTAGCTGCCTTCTCCAAAACAGCCATCCGACGAAAGGAGCCGAGGATGTCCTCAGAACCCAAGCGGCAGGCGTCATCCATGCCGACATGTGCCACGACATGCAGCCAGTTGTACCCAGTGCGCTCGGAAGCCGCCGGCAGCACCTCCTTTAGACCTCCGTTGTGGCTCACCAGCAAACATATCGAGTTCCCGTCTTGCTTGCTATTTACCTGAGGGGCTCCATCACCCGCCTAACACTGGAGCTCCGAATCACAAGCAGAACTACGCAATGCATTGGTCGCTGGCCCAACATGAGAAGCATCCCGTGATGGCTCAATCATCAACTCTGGGTAGCACCTCGTGCCCATTGCTGAGGCGTTGGGAGCCAGCTAACGATAGACCGCCTGCCAACCGTCCGCGAATGAGGACGGACTGGTCAGATGGTCAGATGTTGCGCCTCAGAAGACGCAGCGACACTCAGGTCAACACGAAATTCGGACGGCACCAAACGTCTCGCAGGTCTTGTCACCAGCGCTCCGATGTCGCCGCAACTTTGAGCATTTGACAGAAGCATGACGACGGTAGTCAACGCAGCTGTTTACGGACAGTGTCCGCTCACAACAATCACATTAACTAACTATATCGCAGTGTGTAAAAATAGATATACAGGGTGTTACCAAAAGTTACTGCTAAACTGTCAGGAAACATTCCTCACACACAAATAAAGAAAAGATGTTATGTGGACACGTGTCCGGAAACGCTTATTTTCCATGTTACAGCTCATTTTAGTTTCGTCAGTATGTACTGTACTTCCTCGATTCACGGCTAGTTGGCCCAATTGAAGGAAGGTAATGTTGACTTCGGTGCTTGTGTTGACATGCGACTCATTGCTCTACAGTACTAGCATCAACAGGTTAGTGTTCATCACGAACGTGGTTTTGCAGTCAGTGCAATGTTTACAAATGCGGAATTGGCAGATGCCCATTTGATGTATGGATTAGCACCGGGAAATGGCCGTGGCGCGGTACGTTTGTATCGAGACAGATTTCCAGAACGAAGGTGTCCCGACGGGAAGACGTTCAACAACAGATTCGGTGACCGATGGACTGGTAGAGGCGGACCAATTCCATGGCCTCCACTTTCTCTTGACCTCAACCCTCTTGATTTTCATTTATGGGGGAATTTGAAAGCTCTTGTCTACGCAACCCCGGTACCAAATGTAGAGACTCTTCGTGCTCGTATTGTGGACGGCTGTGATACGCCATTCTCCAGAGCTGCATCAGCGCATCAGGGATTCCATGCGACGCAGGGTGGATGCATGTATACTCGCTAACGGAGGACATTTTGAACATTTCCTGTAACAAAGTGTTTGAAGTCACGCTGGTACGTTCTGTGGCTGAGTGTTTCCATTCCATGATTAATGTGATTTGAAGAGAAGTAATAAAATGAGCTCTAACATAGAAAGTAAGTGTTTCGGGACACATGTCCACATAACATATTTTCTTTCTTTGTGTGTGAGGAATGTTTCCTGAAAGTTTGACCGTACCTTTTTGTAACACCCTGTATGATCTCAAATGGCGCTACTGAGTGTGGAATATATGTAAATAATAATGAGAAGAATAAAGAACACTAAAAACTGCTCTGAAGATTTCTCGCTGCACCCTGAGACGGCAAGCACTTGAACAGAAAAAAAAAATTTCTACCGAAGTGGACGTATCTACACCTACCTGTTACTAGAAACTCTGCTTACCCATAAAGCTACAGCACGAAATACGTATGTTAACTAGAATGCAATGGTCGAAACTATTTGCCCTGTACCAGCACGAGAATTGAACTTAGTGGCGTGACATGGTGCTGGTGGAGGGGGGAAAATTACAGTAGTATGCCTCCTTTCACAGGGATGTGCACCAAAATTTACGCAAAAACAGAAGCTTAGGTTAATTTGGAAACCACTAGTCCACACATTAAAAACAGGTATAGATATGTGCATTGCAGAAATGCGTGAAAGATCAAAAATAAACTAAACTAAATTACTGTGTATCAGGCAAATGCTGGTGCTGCCATCGCTACTGGCGTGTCCACTCGGCTCGGCGCCTGTCGTCGCGCAAGTACTTCCAAACGATTCCAGTTGCATCTCGCTTCGCACACCCATTTTTGTCGCATCGGAGTGTGTTACATGTGTATCATATTTCTCTGTATTCTGTTCCCGAATACATTTGCATCAAGTGATTGATCCTTGAAGCACTTCAGATAATAGGTCCCATATAGCATTTGATTCATTAAATTACATTTCTCATTTATGTAATTCTATGTACGAGGTTTCAGTGTCTTGCCTTCACTCTGTCTGCCACTGGAACTGCAAAGAGCAGGGTGTCATTCTCGACTGCTGTCGTTATATGCCTACAACCTGTATATCATCGATATAGACGCTTAGTAGTTTTGTAATTACCCGTGGTGAGATAGGATAGAATTTATTGGAAGATTAAAGTGAGGTAAAAGTAATAGAAGGCATTTCTAATTCGTACGAGAGCGTACTGAAAAGCAGTGCTTGAGGATTTCTCATGGAAATATGCTTAAATATTTTTAAATAAAACGTTATTTATATTTTACATATTTGTTCTTCATGTCTATACATTTATTTCTCAAATAGTCACCGTCTTGACGAACACATTTCTCCCAAAGAGAGATCAGTTTATGGATACCGTCACTGTAGAATCTTTTGTCTGGTCACCGAGTCACATCACCTCAGTTTACACCGCTTCGTCACTACGCAAGTTGTGGATGTCGAAGGTTTTCTTTAAGTTATAGGAACAGATGAAAATCGGATGGGGCCAAGTGGGGACTGTATGCAGGCTGATCGGTGACAGGGAACTCAAGACGTCAAACTGATGCAGAAGTCACAGCGGTTGCGTTTGGTACGGCATTGCCATGCTGAAAGAGCGGTTGCTCTTGTTTCGACGAACTCTTGGAATTCGAAGTTCGAATACAGCAGACTATTTCTCAGCACAGATGTAGTCCCGTTACACAGCGCCATTTAACTCGCTACAATTTTGAGACCTCTAGTGGCACAGGTTTGCAAATATGTACAAATGAGGAATAAAGACGTAGAATGTTAATAACATTTGTTTTATTTAAACAGCTTCAAGAGTTTTCACATTAAAAATTCGGATGCACAACGCCCTTGTATTTAGAAACTTGTACATAATTTCTTGTTCACCAACTATTCGCAGTTTCTGATGCGGTTATTTACGTATATGGTGCCGTTTGAAGGGTGTTATTCAACCAAGTAATTGCCAGAACTAGTAGTGAAGGACACTGCTGCGGTGTTTTATACTCTCGGACTGTTGTAATTGTTTTGTGACTAACAGAATCTGTAAAAGTAGTACGATGTAGTGTGTTTAATTATGTATCATTGAAATTAGTTAACTAACTAATGCCGAGAATATTCTGAGTTAATAGAATTATTCTTATATATGTGACTTTTATCACTTGATTATTCACTGTATTTCTTGTATTTTATACTACAGTTGAAGTACGGAAGATAATTTTGGACATCGCCAGGTAACATTCCTTAAACAAATCTACGTGCCAGTGGCGTTCTGGGCCCACGTCATCTGACCATTCGTCTCCGCTTTGGGTAACACGGGAAATTCAAATAAACTTGAACGAACCATGTGCCGCTACATTTGTACTCTGTAAGCCACTTTATCTTGTGGGGTGGATGGTACTTTGTTCCATTCTCGAATAGTGCATGGGAAGAACGCCTTTCGGCAAACCTAATTACTCTAAATTTTTCGTACTTTTGTGACGCTTCTACCTGAAAAAATATATTGCGCACGACTATACGCTATCAGAATTTCAACAGAAAACCTCTCTGTGACACACAACGACTCTTTTATAATGTCTGCCACTTCAGTTTGCTAAGTATTTCAGTTAAATCTCGCGCTTGAAACAATATGTGTCGCTCTTCACTGCATCTTCTTTCTCTTTTCTGGTAACTGCTAGTGATCGAATATTGTTGGCCAGCCGCTGTAGTCGAGCGTTTCTAGGCGCTTCAGTTCGGAACCACGCGGCTGCTACGGTCGCAGGTTGGAATCCTGCTTCGGGTATGGATGTCTTTGATGTCCTAAGGTTAGTTAGGTTTAAGTAGTTCTAAGTCTAGGGACTTTTGACTTTAGATGTCAAGTCCTATAATGCTTGCAGCCATTTCGAATATTGATTAACGACGCACAGGAAATGCTCTTTAAAATGTTTTGAAAACCACTTCTTTCACTGATGCGCTAACATCCTCTTCGGGTTACTCCAACAGACCTAAGCTTGTCATCTGCTCGCTATTCTCAGGTATCTTCTATTTCTTCCTGCACCCAGTGATTTATCGAAAGCGGTGAAATAGAAATGTAATGGATATCTGGAATTACGCATTACATTCCTGTGTGATAATAGCCAGTTACACCAATCTTCAAACCTTGGCAGGTCTTTATGCATTAATTAAAGTTTCCTGGTGTTGCAGCCTTTCCGTAGACTACCAGCGTCGTCTTCAAGCAGCCTCGTAGAACTTTCGTCATTTTCGACTACACCATTTATATACAAGGTGTAACAGGTGTAAGTCTAGATAATTTTATATGTGATACCTTAATATGTCCACACATCAACTTGTGAGTTGTTTTTTCTCTGAATTACACAGTCTTTCCACGAAGAGGGAACAAACTTTACAACCTGATGTTTTCTGCTTGCATTAACTGCACCACCAAACGGACATCGCCAGTCATATAGGTAACTCGTTTCGCGTCCATGCGTCCACACTTCAACACACTGCCGCACAGGGGGAAATAGACATTAATGGCTCACTCTTGCCACCTATATTTGGCGGTACTAACCAGCCTCGAAACAAACAACTTGTAATATCATCGAGGGGCGTTCAGTAAGCAATGCAAGACATTTTTTACACCTGCTTTCCTTTGAAAAAATGCAGAACATTGTGGAATATTACCACTCCCACCCCTATGGTTTAGTATATTTCCTATAGGTCGCAGAAGTATGCCATCAAAACATTGGGCATAACGTAGGTGCATTTCAAGCACTAAACTGTCAATGGGTTTCTTTTATTGGCATGTCAGGGCATTGCTTACAGATGTCTATGGAGACCTGCCAGTGAACAAAAGCGTGGTGAGTTGTTGGGCGTGTCGGCTGTCATCATCGCAACAATGTCACACAAGCCTGTCTGACATCCCACTAGCCGGCTATAAGCACACAGCCTCTCATTCGAGGAGATGGACAGAGCACAATCAAACACGTCGCTACATCACTGGACGACCCTGTTGGTAGTGCTGAAACTCTCGTCCACCAATTGCCTCACTGTCAAACAGAAAACCATAAAGATCAATAAAGAACATCTCTGCAAAATTTCTTGACCATTATGAGACTAACACAGGCGAATCTCCTTCCAATCCATCCGGAAACAAACCAGGATTCCATTTGGGTGGTGGTGGTGGTGGGGAGGTTAGGGAGTGTACATCACCTCTCCTCCGAAGGAAAAGTTCAAAGTAGCACCCGCAGTGGGTAAAGGCATGGCAACGGTTTTCTGGCACTCTGAAGCGGTTATTCTGTTGGATGTCTTCACTCATTTTGCAACCAACTCTGAACTATATTGTGCTAGCATCAGGAAATTGAAGAAACAACATCGGTCGGCCGGTGTGGCCGTTCGGTCCTTAGGTTAGTTAGGTTTAAGTAGTTCTAAGTTCTAGGCGACTGATGGCCACAGATGTTAAGTCACATAGTGCTCAGGGCCATTTGAACCATTGGAACCAATAGAAAAACCGTTTTCAGAAAGGAAGTATTGCATTACTTATTAAATGTCCCTTCTACTGCTATTATATAATTCACACACGTTTTTGGGGCGATCTGATATTTTAATTTATAATATTGGGAGCTAAGATCGCTTGATTTGAAATAGTTTATTTCAAGATCAGTTTTTGACAGTAGCCATCCGTCATCCTCCGATCCTGGGATATCCCAGAAACATAATTACTAATCGTTTCAACGATATACTGCGAAATTTATCCAAATATAATAATCAAGGTATATACCGGTGTGATTTATGTATTTTACAAACATATGCGGAACTGTTATTGTATTTGAGCGTGTTATAAGAACATCGACCGAATAATGTATAATTATGTTTCTGGGAGATCTGAGAATCTCAGGATGACAGCTACTTATTGTAGAGTCTGGCGATGAAATAAACTATTTCACATCGAGCGATCTAGGATTTTACTATTATAAAGTATAATTATCATTCTGCAAATGATGTATGTACTAATGTAATGCCCTTCACCACACCGTCTACAGTCACCAATAGAAGTATCTGTACTTACACGCGTTAGAAACATGCCAGCACCTGCTGCAACCAGACTTCTCGTCCGCTACTCGATAAGCTCCACTTTCTTCACTGAAGTCCGCAGCTCGTGGTCTTGCGGTAGCGTTCTCGCTTCCTGCGCACGGGATTCCGGTTTCGATTCCCGGCGGGGTCAGAGATTTTCTCTACCTCGTGATGACTGGGTGTTGTGTGTTCATCATCATTTCATCATCATTGACGTGCAAGTCGCCGAAGTGGCGTCAACTAAAAAGGACTTGCGATACGGCGGCCGAACTTCCCCGCAAGGGGCCTCCCGGCCAACAATGCCATACGATCATTTCATTTCATTTCTTCACTAAAGAATGGAACTGGGCAGTACCGAAGGCGAGGGACACGTCGTTCACCTGGGCACCGCGTTCTTCGGCGATCTGGACCTCACGGACTATCACAGCGAGATGAATGGCGCTGCATCCATGTTTGCGGGATCCATATTGAGTTCTATAGAAGGGGTTCCTGATGCACAAGATGGTCGAAACGCGTGGCCGTAAAACATGCCCCAAATTTCTACGACGAAATTACATCAGTGATATAGGCCTGTTTTCTTGAAAACCAGATTGACCTGCCCTTTTTTCAGTCAAATAGTACCTTTCATTGCTCCAGCGAACTGCGATAGGCTGTTGTTAGAAGAGGAACTATCCTCTGTACCTAACTGGTCGACTGAATGAGTTCCCTTGTGTGATTTCTGTTGTTGAAGTATTAAAAATTTGCATGCATTAAAGACATGCCTCGGTTCCTTCCGATATGTAAGTTCTCAACGCTCTGCACGGTTGTAAGAAATTGATCCAATGGGGAAGCTTATATTGAAACAGAGTGGTTATATAAAACTAGAAAAGTTAAATTGGTTTACTGCTTCTCGAATTCTTTACTTGTTAGTAAGTCGGTAACACTAGATATGGTTGGAGAAACAGCAACATGATGTAAAAAAGGCTCAAAAATTCGGAGTTAAGCGTTGTACGTTGAATGCAGAAACAAAATTATTCGTACAGAGCCTTTCGGCAACATGTAGATCGAAGCGATAAGTACGGGAATGGCAAAATTGTACGGCCCCTCCTATGAATTTCATTTTCATCATACGCTTCCCTTTATCTTCAAACAATCAAAAGGAAAGGAGATACCTGTCTACAGCGGTCTGAAAGGAAAAAGTGCGTGAACTGCAAAGAATAGGGGTTGTTTCAGGACAGAACCTTCCGTTGACACGCAGCAGTCATCAAAGTCATTGCGGTGCTGAGCTACAGAATTTTCGCTTTAGCTTGACTAGTACAATGATTTGCCGTAGAAAAGATAGGATGCAGGCAATACGACAGCATAATAGTAGGCTCAGCTTGAGACTTTGATATCGCCCGTCGGGTTTGAGCAGTGATGTACTGGCGTGGCGAGTGACATACGTGTGCGGAGCGATGGTTTGTTTCGTTTAGGCGTGCTACGAGCGTCAGCTTATGTCATGCTCGTAATTTGAATTGGGTTCATAGAGAGCGTTACAAATTCTGATGGTATGGGCTCGTTATTGAATCCACTAGTTTAGTTAACAGAAAATAATGAGTTTACGCTTCACTCTGCCACAGTCTAATATATACAGTCACGACACTCACTGTTGATAAAATTGTTACCATCTGAAAGTTTGTGCAGCTCTAGCGCCACAAGAGGAAACAAAGCAGCGGTAAAATTATAGTTCCGTTTTAATCAATTTCTGGTTAATTATTTACATAATTATTAAATTATTACACTCATGAGATACATGTAAAAACGACCCAATCTCCTTGATTCAGAGACATAAGCTACAACATAATTGTAAATAAATACTTTCGATTATGTGTATAACTGTAGCTTACTCCACTCAGAACAAGACCATACAAACACACATTTCATGCATGAGAATGATATATATTTCTTGTCTGTTCGTAATATGCCAGATACTTTCCTTGACACGTAACAACTTTTTATGGAACCTAACGATTTGCACAGACCTACACTCCATCGATTTTTTAATACATAAATATCTTTGTAAATGTAATTAGTTTACTTGCAAAAGCGGATGTGTTGATGATTCTTGCCATTAGTGGATCAGATGCAGCACCAACTGTGGAATTGGTTTCTTCTGAGTTGGGAAATAGTTTTATTGCTAGTTTTTCTTTTATCATCACATCCGTGAGGGCTTTTTCTCCAGCTACAGTTGTGTTAGCTTGTCTGGGGGTACATAAAACAATGTAGCTATTAGATTCCATACTGGTTTCCTTCGTTCCATAAACACTGATTTGACTGGAAGTGTAGCGAAGAAAACTTACGTTTTTGAGCAAATATACGACGCCTTTCTGCAAAAGGTCAGGTCTGCTGCTGTTTACGCACTTTTTCGGTTCTTAAGGAACACCACATTCTCCAGTAAATATCTTTAGTTTAGAAGTATCTCGTAACTAAACAGTTCTATGACATAGCGATACACACCTACTAGGGTTGATAAGAAACCTTAAAAATGGCAAATATCCTGCTTTCTTCTTCTTGTCGCTGCAATTTATTGCGGTGCAGACGCTTCTGTTTGTAAAAACCATTCCACAGACCAATATAAACAGTAAAAATTAGCTTTCGCTTTTACAAAATCTCGGCGAACTGTGCAGTATAACTTCCTGGCCGCTTTGCGCGCTGCAGTCGCGGTGGGCATCAGAAAAGAGGTGGAGTGTCGCGACTGTATATGTTCGACTGTGACTCTGCTTACACTCCCAATCAGCCAGAGCTTAAACATAATCTTTGATCTTATTATTATTATCTTAGTAACGAGAGTAAGCAATGATTAACAACATATGTGTACTTGCAATTACTTGTAAATGCATCTTCCTGTCGCAATTTATTCTTATCAATTAATGTAATGAACATTAATCGTAATAGAAAAGGTGATACTTCGATGATTACGAAATGTGTAAGTCCGCAGAAATTTAATTCTGAATAATAATTGGCTATTATAACGTAAGTGTAAAACACGTGATATTAAAAACTGACAGTGATCTATAAGGGTGTACCAGACTTACCTGTGTTTGACAGCTGATAAGACGGTAAAGAGCGATAGAATAAAGTGATTCGCCATTTCCAAGTTTAGATTTGTGCGTAAAACTCCCCTCTAATTGATTTTGCTGTTTTAAATTGCGCTGTGTTGGTGAAGCCATGTTTTCGATACCGCATTTTGTCCATTGCTTTGACGAGTGACGTTCTGTGTGACGTCTTGAGTTTAGGATGCGAAGGATGTGACGGGTTTGGCCTTAGTGACTGGTGTAAACTGTATATGCTGTTTATTCCAAAGATCAATGCCGACTGGTGGAATCAGACCATGCGCCAATCCCCAAATGTCTGGCTCTTTGTTTCCGTATGTGGCACAAGTTCCGAGGGTAAGGCTAGGTAGGAAACGAAGGGCAGGGCTTAAATTGTTGTGAGAGAAACGGTTTGTGATGTTTTTTACCATGTTTCTCACAAATATTTAGTTGTTTTTTGAATTTGGCACATTTTTCTAGGGAGATGTTAGTTACGTGGTTGCTGAGTCTTTGTGGTGGACGTTTGGGTTTGTGATTTGGTTTATAGTAAAGGTGCATTTGAATGAGAACGAGTCGTTAGTAGTTACTGGTTCTCTAACTGTTTCTGGTTTTTGAACTGTTGCTTTTAGTTTACAGTTCGGTATTCTAGAGTTAAAGTTGTGTGTTTGTGTGGATTTTTGCCTTGGAAATGTGTTTAAATAATTAGTTGTTTGCGTTATGGTTTGTGTTTGCGTGTGTGTGTGTGTGTGTGTGTGTGTGTGTGTGTGTGTGTGTGTATGTGTGTGTGTGTGTGTGTGTTTTGGGGCCAATTTGATGAAACAGTTTTGGAAGGTAATGTATAGTTTGTTTATGGAAACGATGTTTCTTTGAAATGAGGCTCTTAGATGTGTATGTGGTAAGTTTTAATTGAGGCGAGTAGGGTGGGGGGGGGGGGCGGTGGTGGCGGGGAGGGGGGGGGGGAAGGGGAGTTACGGAACCGAAGTCTTCATTGACGCTGTATAGATATAGTGAATTTCCTTATCCTTATTAGCTTTCTTGGTGAGGGATTGTCTGCATCACTGTCTTCGTTTCAGCTTTGTATGTCAGGTGAAATTTCCAGTAGTGATCATAATGTATTTCCTCTTTTGGCGTGGGGTGGGGGAGTGGGGGGTGGTGTCACTGTATTTGCTTGAGCTACATAGCTCTAAAAATACATTCCATTCCAGTTGTATGTTTCTTATTCTTTTTGGTTGGGTTTATTCTGGAGGATTTCGTGGGTTTTTCTCGATTATGTGACTCTCTTGGAGTGATGTGAGTCTTTTTGTACTATTTTTAGTTTTCCCCGCCTTGAACTCTCTAATTCCCATGGTTATCTCATTAGTTTCACTTCATTATGTGACTGAAATATTTCGCATCTTTCTTATGTTCGTTTGCGACCATAATGGTCTGTCATGTAGTAGAAATCTTGAAGTACGCCAGAGGCCTGCTATTAAACCTCTAGTTGTCATAATAAATACACTACGATTTATATCCCCGATATAACGTCATAGGTTGACGTAGACATGTGGAATAGGAACGTGCGGTAATCTCAAATGTTCTTTTTGTTACCGCGTTCCCTCAATTTCAGCGACTTTTGGCAGTATGTATTGGCATCAATTTTTCGCTTTCTGTATTGGTATTACTTTCTGCTCTTTGTACTGGTGACTAGTTCTTCAGTTGACTTATGTACGTCGACTGATGTTTCAGGAAAAGTTTAGAATAGGGCCAGTGCTGTACTTACATGTTTCAAGCAGGAATGTTGCCAGTGCTTACCGTGATGTCCTATGAGAGCAAAAGAAGGCGTGTCAGCTGTTCATGTTACACAACCAATGAGAGACCAGCAGGCAGACAATGTGTTTCGAAGTAATACTTTCGGAAGAAAGGCGAAACATTGCCGTAAAAGTGGATTTTAGGTTTATTTGCTCCTTATTTGAGTCGTAGCTGTTGAAACTGTGCCAGTATCCGCAAACCAAGGACAGCGTCACAACTCATGGTATACAAGAAAATGTAGTGAAATATTTCTGTGCTTCCTATTGCAACGTAATCGATCTGTGTGAGCACACTCAGTAAGTGGATCAATTTTTTTTAATGAAGTCATGGGAGGAACTGTGTAGATCAATGTTTTTGTTTCTTTTCTCTTTATCTTTTGGATCATGGAATGAAGTATCTTGATGAATATTTTTTAATTAGAATATGGGACGCGGTACGTGGGTGAATGTTAATATATAGACTTTGGAACTCCCTTATGATTAACATTGATCCTCTTTTTCACTGAGCTTGCGCAGATCGATTGCATATTCATTTCCGCACCTCATTTGATATTTGCAATTTTCTGTGAGACGTGCACGAACTCATTACTTTCGGGGAAATGGAAAGAAAAAGTGAAAATGAGTCTCCTGCTACAGGCGTTTCTTCTCTGACACTACTGCAGTTCTCAGAGTGAAATGTGAAGTATTAGAAATCACAGGGGAAAGGGTACGTAATAAGAAGCGAAGTCCGCACGCTCTGTGAGTTGTGTATAGGTCTTACGGCTGAGCCATGCGTTCGTAGCACAAATGATTCGTTTACTTGTTTGTAGTTGCATAACTATGCTAACCAATTATTGTCCGCACGATGGAGTACAATGAAATGCAGCATCAGTTAGATTACACTAGGAGTGCTTTAACTTATATTTCCAAGCTGCAAGTGTTGCTTTTATGACCAGTTGCTTAGTGTGTGAGCGTAGCTTCTATTTCCTACCCATATAGTTTTGCAGGAACGAGTATGGGGTCATTAATGAAAACTAACCGAGTGCCGATAACAATATATACTTACTACGTCAAATGTTGATTATGGTGTAGTTTCTGCATAGTTTACGGTTATAGTACATGTGACGCCCTGAGTTAATAAATAACCGTCGGGATGACAGGCACTAACTTGTTATCCCTAGATGCAGAGAACTTTTAGTAACGTTACTCTTTTAAGTGTTATTAGTTTGCATGAATTTGCTGATGAACTTCCTTAGCAAATTTTGAAAGGCAAGTTCTGTGGGTTCTAAATGCTTGTATTGGCGCACCAATATTACAATAGCTTCTTTTAAAAAAAATTCGCTCAAATGAATCTCTTACTAAATATGTTGTTGTGGTCTTCAGTCCTGAGACTGGTTTGATGCAGCTCTCCATGCTACTCTACCCTGTGCAAGCTTCTTCATCTCCCAGTACCTACTGCAACCTACATCCTTCTGAATCTGCTTAGTGTATGCATCTCTTGGTCTCCCCCTACGATTTTTACCCTCCACGCTGCCCTCCAATACTAAATTGGTGATCCCTTGATGCCTCAGAACATGTCCTACCAACCGATCCCTTCTTCTGGTCAAGTTGTGCCACAAACTCCTCTTCTCCCCAATCCTATTCAGTACCTCCTCATTAGTTATGTGATCTACCCATCTAATCTTTAGCATTCTTCTGTAGCACCACATTCCGAAAGCTTCTATTCTCTTCTTGTCCAAACTATTTATCGTCCATGTTTCACTTCCATACATGGCTACACTCCATACAAATACTTTCAGAAAAGACTTCCTGACACTTAAATCTATACTCGATGTTAACAAATTTCTCTTCTTCAGAAACGCTTTCCTTGCCATTGCCAGTCTACATTTTATATCCTCTCTACTTCGTCCATCATCAGTTATTTTGCTCCCCAAATAGCAAAACTCCTTTACTACTTTAAGTGTCTCATTTCCTAATCTAATACCTTCAACATCACCCGACTTAATTCGACTACATTCCATTATCCTCGTTTTGCTTTTGTTGATGTTCATCTTATACCCTCCTTTCAAGACACTGTCCATTCCGTTCAACTGCTCTTCCAAGTCCTTTGCTGTCTCTGACAGAATTACAATGTCATCGGCGAACCTCAAAGTTTTTATTTCTTCTCCATGGATTTTAATACCTACTCCGAATTTTTCTTTTGTTTCCTTTACTGCTTGCTCAATATACAGATTGAATAACATCGGGGAGAGGCTACAACCCTGTCTTACTCCCTTCCCAAACACTGCTTCCCTTTCATGCCCCTCGACTCTTATAACCGCCATCTGGTTTCTGTACAAATTGTAAATAGCCTTTCGCTCCCTGTATTTTACCCCTGCCACCTTTAGAATTTGAAAGAGAGTATTCCAGTCAACATTGTCAAAAGCTTTCTCTAAGTCTACAAATGCTAGAAACGTAGGTTTGCCTTTCCTTAATCTTTCTTCTAAGATAAGTCGTAAGGTCAGTATTGCCTCACGTGTTCCAGTATTTCTACGGAATCCAAACTGATCTTCCCCGAGGTCGGCTTCTACTAGTTTTTCCATTCGTCTGTAAAGAATTCGTGTTAGTATTTTGCAGCTGTGGCTTATTAAACTGATTGTCCGGTAATTCTCACATCTGTCAACACCTGCTTTCTTTGGAATTGGAATTATTATATTCTTCTTGAAGTCTGAGGGTATTTCGCCTGTTTCATACATCTTGCTTACCAGATGGTAGAGTTTCGTCAGGGCTGGCTCTCCCAAAGCCGTCAGTAGTTCCAATGGAATGTTGTCTACTCCCTGGGCCTTGTTTCGACTCAGGTCTTTCAGTGCTCTGTCAAATTCTTCACGCAGTATCGTATCTCCCATTTCATCTTCATCTACATCCTCTTCCATTTCCATAATATTGTCCTCAAGTACATGGCCCTTGTATAGACCCTCTATATACTCCTTCCACCTTTCTGCTTTCCCTTCTTTGCTTAGAACTGGGTTTCCATCTGAGCTCTTGATGTTCATACAAGTGGTTCTCTTATCTCCAAAGGTCTCTTTAATTTTCCTGTAGGCAGTATCTATCTTACCCCTAGTGAGATAAGCCTCTACATCCTTACATTTGTCCTCTAGCCATCCCTGCTTAGCCATTATGCACTTCCTGTCGATCTCATTTTTGAGACGTTTGTATTCCTTTTTGCCTGCTTCATTTACTGCATTTTTATATTTTCTCCTTTCATCAATTAGATTCAATATTTCTTCTGTTACCCAAGGATTTCTACTAGCCCTCGTCTTTTTACCTACTTGATCCTCTGCTGCCTTCACTACTTCATCCCTCAAAGCTACCCATTCTTCTTCTACTGTATTTCTTTCCCCCATTCCCGTCAATTGTTCCCTTATGCTCTCCCTGAAACTCTGTACAACCCCTGGTTCTTTCAGTTTATCCAGGTCCCATCTCCTTAAATTCCCACCTTTTTGCAGTTTCTTCAGTTTTAATCTACAGGTCATAACCAATAGATTGTGGTCAGAGTCCACATCTGCCCCTGGAAATGTCTTACAATTTAAAACCTGGTTCCTAAATCTCTGTCTTACCATTATATAATCTATCTGATACCTTTTAGTATCTCCAGGGTTCTTCCATGTATACAACCTTCTATCATGATTCTTAAACCAAGTATTAGCTATGTTTAAGTTGTGCTCTGTGCAAAATTCTACCAGGCGGCTTCCTCTTTCATTTCTTAGCCCCAATCCATATTCACCTACTACGTTTCCTTCTCTCCCTTTCCCTACACTCGAATTCCAGTCACCCATGACTATTAAATTTTCGTCTCCCTTCACTATCTGAATAATTTCTTTTATTTCATCATACATTTCTTCAATTTCTTCGTCATCTGCAGAGCTAGTTGGCATATAAACTTGTACTACTGTAGTAGGTGTGGGCTTCGTATCTATCTTGGCCACAATAATGCGTTCACTAAGCTGTTTGTAGTAGCTTACCCGCGTTCCTATTTTCCTATTCATTATTAAACCTACTCCTGCATTACCCCTATTTGACTTTGTGTTTATAACCCTGTAATCACCTGACCAGAAGTCTTGTTCCTCCTGCCACCGAACTTCACTAATTCCCACTATATCTAACTTTAACCTATCCATTTCCCTTTTCAAATTTTCTAACCTACCTGCCCGATTAAGGGACCTGACATTCCACGCTCCGATCCGTAGAACGCCAGTTTTCTTTCTCCTGATAACGTCATCCTCTTGAGTAGTCCCCGCCCGGAGATCCGAATGGGGGACTATTTTACCTCCGGAATATTTTACCCAAGAGGATGCCATCATCATTTAATCATACAGTAAAGCTGCATGCCCTCGGGAAAAATTACGGCCGTAGTTTCCCCTTGCTTTCAGCCGTTCGCAGTACCAGCACAGCAAGGCCGTTTTGGTTATTGTTACAAGGCCAGATCAGACAATCATCCAGACTGTTGCCCTTGCAACTACTGAAAAGGCTGCTGCCCCTCTTCAGGAACCACACGTTTGTCTGGCCTCTCAACAGATACCCCTCCGTTGTGGTTGTACCTACGGTACGGCTATCTGTATCGCTGAGGCACGCAAGCCTCCCCACCAACGGCAAGGTCCATGGTTCATGGGGGGGGGCTTACTAAATAAAGAAAAGATATAGGAAGTATTGCGACCTAACGTCTGTCGAAGAAGAGATAATAACAAACGGAGCTCGTTTTGTGGAGAAAATCGTACGAGTCGAATTACGAGGGAAACACCCTTTCGGTTTCGTTAATCTACTTATAGAAACCACCGAAACCATAGATGTTGATGGACGAATTATTGACTTGTACCACTGTCAACCCAAATGCGAGACCCGCGTGTTACCATAATGCCACCTCACTAGAACTAAAATAAACAATGAGACTACATTAACCCATTAAGCCGAAGTTTTATTGAATCGGCAACTTTGGTATCAGGTGGTATTGGCCACGGTATCGTGGTCGAATACTTTAGCAGCCAGACGGCCTTCTCCACGCGCCGAGTTGACGACGGCGCCCCCAGCAGGCAGCAGAAGATTTGGTGGCTATGAAGAGCTGCATGGTGTGGAGTGTTGAGCCTCCGTGGGTTGGCGGGGAGGCCACTGGAGTGACCTGTCGACAAATTTGAGTTTCAGAATTTAAAACGTGATCACCTTATGGTGGGTTGATTTATGTAAAGAAAGCTGAAAACTATTGTAGAACCCGAGGCTAATATAGGGTCGATTTCTGTATCGATATTGTTGAGACTGTAAAATAGACACGAAATGGAGTTACTAGTTTATAACTATTGGTACAAGTGTAGTAAAAGGATGCAATGACAAAATATTTTATAAATTGTTTTGCGTCCCAGTTACGGGCATAGTGAAGGGATGTTTCTGTCTCCCCTACTCATCAACTCACGTTTGCTAAGTATTATAAATAAGAATTTAAATGTGAGAACTACCAGAAATGACTGTTTCCCTCTAACCTGTTCCGTGAGTACAGTTCCTTCATATCACTGTATCATGATGGCAGGTGGCTATCGCAAGTGTGAGACTATTTCTAACTTTATACTGACCATTAGACTGAACTACGTTCTATGCATAAAGCTACCAAGATAGCTGAGACTGTTGGCATATGCACTTATGCCAGAAACGTAGGGTTTCTTAAAACAAGTTTCCAGAATGTTGAATTGAAATTCCAAGGGTGTCATGGATAATTATATGACAGAAAAGTAAACCTTGATGCAGTATAATAGCACAGAACCAAAAGACCAGCATACGTCATTCAACGTGAAACTATACTGAGAACTTGGTAACCCTGTTATGGACGGGTGAAGATAAGAATATTTTCTGAAACTCCCTCCATACTGTGAAAGCTTAGGAAAACATTTTATACTGTTCCTTCTTAAGTTAACGTAGAACCTACAAATAGTAGGGCGAAATAATACACTGTCGAAAAAGGTTGCGTATCCGATCAAAATTCAAAACCGTTATAGAAGAATAGTGTTGCAATCATCGTGATAACAACCCACTGCTCAATACAACAGAATTTACTGGTAGACCATAGAATTTTGCATTTTGTAGGCATGTCTCTGAACCTAAGCTGATAGCATTTCAATGATATTAAAAACGTACAATTGTAGAGTCGCAAAAATAACGCAAACGCAGGTTACCGTTCTGAAGGAAGTTACGATGTGGCCATGAAACCAGAAATACGCTTAGCAACTAAAATCTGCAGATCCAACTTTCACTCACCATAGCGGTGTGGCATTCCTCTTCTCACTGCAGACGTCTCAGCAGTAGCTCCTCAAAATACGCGTCAAGTGTTAACTGACGCTCCTGTTGGAAAAGAACTTATTACTTTCATGATATTCAACTATTATCACTACTCAATCCATGTCTGACCAACTAATAATACTAAACAAATACTAATGTCCCATGATGTACAAGTTTTTTGATTGCGCGATTGGTTATTGAAGTACTTCTGGGAGTTATGCCGAGTTGTTGTTCCTGTTGTATGCAGAATGTTTCAACGACCGACCGAGCCGTGTCCTTCAGGTCGTATGACATTCCCTGACTAGAAACTTCCTGGCAGATTAAAACTGTGTGCCCGACCGAGACTCGAACTCGGGACCTTTGCCTTTCGCGAGCAAGCGCTCTACCATCTGAGTTACCGAAGCACGACTCACGCCCGGTACTCACAGCTTTACTTCTGCCAGTATCTCGTCTCCTACCTTCCAAACTTTACAGAAGCTTTCCTGCGAACCTTGCAGAACTAGCGCTCCTGACTAGACTCCTGACTAGATGGAGTCCAGGGATGGAGTGGACATAACGGCAAAGCTTGCTGCACTCCAGTCACGGTCATCGAAGCATTTTGCACAAATCCTAACAACTCGGCAAAACACCCGAAGCAGGGCACTAACTACTGTCACCTTCGTAAGAGAGTATTGATCTGAACATAAAACGAACAGCACATGTTGGAACCTAATGCCATTATTCAACTATACAAAACTAATTTACACTCACCAGAGCAACACGGATATCTTCTTCTTCCTGCACCCGTTTCTGCAGTAGCTCCATAAAAATCTCGTCGAGTGTAAATTGACGCTCCTGTTGGAAAATACATCTTTAGTTTTATGATATCCAACGTGTGTGAGAATACAGAGTTTATGCTATTTGGTAATATGTCCGAGTGTAGCAAAGTGTTATATTTGTCGAGAATTACGCAACCTTCAGTTATTGGTTTTTTGTTTGGCTTGGACAGTAAAGAGACTAAAATACATGGTCGTCAGTCCCAATTTCCTTACTCAAAAGGGTCTCAGCTTAAACCCATTCCGCAAAATAATCTGGGAGAGTAAAAAAGTCGTCTAAAGTGACTGGGAACGTAACTCAAAGAGAATCGAAAGAAGCAAGCTAACGTAGGAAAACGTGCACTAAATGAAACAAATGCCATAGAAAGTATTAAAAAATACAGCAGATGGCGTGGGCTGGCTGATCGCAAGAATAAAAAGGATGAGCCAGCCACTCTGAAACACATAAAAGTCTCCAGCCTAAAACCACAAGGCTAGAGAAACACAGATAGGGAAGAGACGAACAGCAAGGCGCAAAAACAGCAAAGAAAGAGCGGAGAAGATTTAAAATGGAGGGAGGATGTAGCCCTGACGGAGAAGGGCACAGGTGCATCCTTACGTTGATGGATACAGTGTTTCACTTTAATACCCAAGTAACGTCACTCTTCCCCACATCTCAGAAAGTAGTAATTGTGACACATAACTAATATCCCGTGATATCTAAGGTTTTCAAGGCGCGATTGATTAATGATATACTTCCGGGAATTTTGCTGTATTTTTATCCCTATTTTGTGCACAATATTTCAATGATTGATGGAGCAGTCTTCATGTCGTGTGGCGTTTCCGGACTGGTTGGCGTGCAGGCAGTGAGTGCACGTAACAGCAAAACTCGCTGCAACCGAGGAAAACACCTGGGACGATTACAGAAGAATTGTGCACAAAATACACACAACAACTCGGCAAAATACCCGGAAGCAGAGCACTAACTAGTATCACGTTCGTGAGTGAGTGATCATGTGAACAGGAAACGAAAAATACACTTTGAAACACAACGCTAATATTCCATATACAGATCTAATGTACACTCACTGGAGCAGCACGGATTTCTTCTTCTTCCTGCAACCGTTTCTGCAGCAGCTCGAGAAAGAACACGTCAAGTGTAAACTGACGCCCCTGTTGGAAAAGATCATATTAGTTTTATCATAAAGAATACTTTTATAATTCAGATATAGCGATACTTTTTAATATGTACAGGTGTTACGAAGTGTAACACTTATTAAGTATGTATGAGCCTGTAGATAGCGATAGTGAGTATACATTGTTTATCTGTAATAGCTACCATTATGCTGTGGGCAAACTGTTAAGCTGGAACTACAGAGGGCTACAGAGGAATTATTCAAGGTACAGCCCCACCATTGATCTTTTTACTCTCTGTTCTGGTGCGTTCTTTCTCTGGAAAGGAATTAAGTGGGACTTTGACAGTTTTTACCGACAGTTCCAGTTTCTCTATTCTCTGACTCCTCCGAAAACAACATTAGGCTTTGAAGTCTGAAATTTAGGAATCCATTTCCTCTGGTCATCAGGTATTAATCCAAATTAGCAGGTAACTCCTAGAGTAACCACACGGTTTGCTATGTTGTCTTCAGCCAGTGACTTGTCTTGGACGCATATTATGTGAAGCTCTGCTCTTACAAGAAATTTCAGCATAATTCTCTACAATTTATTAGGGTCTTTTCCATTCTCAAGCACCTCCGTATCAGCATCATAGTCCAGGCATTCTTGACTAATGCCAGACACAACTTCCTGGTTTGTCAGTGTTAATTTTAATGGCCGTCAGTAGAGTTGTTGCAACCATTTAATCGGCTTTCGGCTTGACTATCAACTTTGTCTTATCTAATGCCAAAAGTGGGGATATAATATGCCAGTAATATCGAGGAGAGAAGCAGGAGCCTTTGGGATGTGGGGAAAACAGCAAGCATATTATGCAGCCAAGGAGGCCTGTCAGCAACCAACCCATCGAGACAACGTGCCATTATCTTTCAAGTGAGAAAGACATACGACTGTTGGGAATAGGTGTGACTGCCCAATCATCACACCAAGGCCGTCCTTGTATATATATCACTTTCACACACTGAAGTTACCCTGACTCCTATCTGAATAACCTACATTTCTAACTAATATGTCATTTCTAACTAATGTCTTCATAGTCTGGTGAGAAGACAGTTAAATCTGTAATGGCTGTGGCGTAAATATTCTTATACGCCATATTTTCTGTGCACGTTATGTTGTGATCAGAAGGCAGAAGTGAATTTAAGAGGTGACCATCTATTTATTTTACTTGAAGTCGAGATATGGTAAATTTTAAAAATTTTCTGTATCTCTGGACAAGAGGTTTCCTCCAGTCATGAAGAAATCCATCCATTCACCAGCGACGTTCATCTGTGGCTGTATTTTAGATACGATCACGAAAACTGACGACGATCCCTCCATATCGGCAGCCAGTGAAGCCAACGTATTGAGTGTGACGTGGCGGTCGGTCGGTACCGTTGGGGCTTCAGAGTCTCGGTCAGACGTAATAAGTTTCTTCGTTGCTACTTTAGATCATTCGACTATTCTAGTGAAACGCAATCACTTTTATTATCAGTTATTGAAATGGTTTCTTCGTTGGTACTTTAGATCATTCTACTATACTAGTGAAACGCAATCACTTTTATTATCAGTTATTGAAATGGTATTAAATATAATTTTTATAATTGTGTGTGTGTGTGTGTGTGTGTGTGTGTGTGTGTGTGTGTGTGTGTGTAGTCACGCGTGCCTGCGTGTGCAAGTAAAGTTTTTGGACATTTTTTACATTTTAATTCTTCGTTGAATTTTAACTGTTTTAGCACATTGAACCTCACTCTTCCCATAAACGCACTGCTTTCTTGCACGGAAACCAACACACGATCGTCATATTCAATAGTCTATTAGAGGTTCCTGTCTTCGATGTATTATTCATCATGATTTGTCACATGGGATGTTTATAGCGAACCGCAGATTCATTTACTGTAAAACGTGACAGTCTGTAATACCTTTTGACAACCCTATCGACAATGAAGTAGCTGTAAAACTTTAGTGCTTTCCTTATTATGATATCAGAAATGCAACATGACGTGGCTCACCTCAAAGCTACCTCGAGCAGCGACCAAGGTCTTGTCCAGTCGCAGACCTTCGTCTTTTTCCCCTCCCATACACCGGGAGGAAAACGCCTTGATGTTTCGGAACATTGCTGCAACGATAACGGACGGCACGTTAGATACGACCACACCGTGTCCACGAGTAAATGTTATTCTGATGTCTCACAAGTGTATCGCAAGGAAATAATTGAGACCGTGATGTCATGTCTTTAAAGTTAACTCCTGTAATAATCAGAGCTGTCAGTGTTACAAAGCATCTGTAACAACCTCATCGATTAAATATCATTGATTTACCTGAAAAGTATTATCCATTTATGATTGGTGAGGAATTCATTACTTTAATTCTGTTTTACTAATTCCTAACAGATGAATTAAAATAACAGTAGTTTTTTGATGACAGCCAAAGGTGTGTTCACTACGAGGTACATTTATTCTGCAATGAATAATTTTGTTTCAATAGCAGTTATTTAAGGCTATCACTATTAGGGAGACTGACAGCACTATTAGCAGGGCATTGCATCGCTACACTAGTTGCAGATATACACCAAGTAGAGTTATTTAAACTTCGCATTTGGACAGACATTACGCCGCAATTTGTTTACTACCATCCGTTCGTTCAATATGGCACCATGAGGCAGGATCGGTAATTTAATTAGTGAGTACTTACGGGAACATGTTGTTGGTGATATGAAGTTACCAGTAAATAAGCTATCAAACAGTGTGGTGGTTTAAATCCCAAATGTCTCCACAGTGTCTGAGTAAATTATGATTGTTACAAATACCCAGTATTCTCACCGGGCTGCGCCTTTCCTTCTTTTTGGCAGAGTCATCAACAACCGAAGTTCAACACTAAACCTAGAATCACTCTTCAGCGCCAAGTGAACTATTCAACAACACGTATGACGTAACAATCGTATTTACGATTGAAATTTAACCAGCGACATTTGAATTAAGAAAACGCCAGTACACCTTATAAACTCCCAACGGAATTAACATTTAACGAAGTTCAAAGGTATTAATTTAATTTCTTTGAGTAACAGAAAGAGAAAATACTTTTGATATGGTGCCATGTCAATTCATTATGACTGCACACAGCTGGAGCTTGTTTAGGTATTGCCTTCTTCTTCACAGAGGGTAGAATATAACAGATTTGGTGACAGATAGGCGACGCCGATCTCGTTGTGAAGTTAAATAATAAGTTAAAGAATAGACGATTCCAGCAACTAAAATTGTGAAAACCTCAGCAAAGAGATCCGTCCCTATAAGTCACGCTCTCTCGTAACCTTTGAAGCTGCATGACGTATTGAAACAATCTACTGGAATGTGAATGGAACAGTTTTTTTTTTTTTCATTTTATATACCGCGATATCACATCACACTACGTAGTAAAGTTTCAGTGTTCCAGTACTACGCCGCTACACATCCAGTCATTTATAAGCTTATATGATGTGGAAACTGCATCTGATTCTATGTGGTAAGTAAACAGAAGAAACATAAGCCAGTAGTTCGTACCTCTCCCGGATACATTGAACCTCGCTTTTGAAGCTGGGCGTTCTGTTCGTTCAAAGCTTCTAGAAGTCCTCATCAACTTTAAAACGTCTCGTTATTTGAACTCGGAAGACAAAGTGTAACAATACAATATATGAATCAAAACTGGAGTGTTTTTAATTCAATAACTCACACAACGAATGCTTATCGTTATTTTAAGTGCTCGAGTGAATACGCAAGTAGTTTCTGGGCAACGGTTCTCTACGGTTTAGGTAACATAACATCGGTGTTAGCATATCCTGTGAACAATATTAAACAGCAACGCCAGTATCTGCAAAGCTCTACACTCTTTAGCAATGCCGATAGGAATGGGTAAATTTTAAATGAAATCATTGTATGTACCACAAAATAATGGTATTTTGCGACTGGGAGGTGTCCAGCAGTATCTAATGAAAAAACCTGAATAGCTAATCAACTCCCAATGGATTTAACTGCTAACTACACTCCTGGAAATGGAAAAAAGAACACATTGACACCGGTGTGTCAGACCCACCATACTTGCTCCGGACACTGCGAGAGGGCTGTACAAGCAATGATCACACGCACGGCACAGCGGACGCACCAGGAACCGCGGTGTTGGCCGTCGAATGGCGCTAGCTGCGCAGCATTTGTGCACCGCCGCCGTCAGTGTCAGCCGGTTTGCCGTGGCATACGGAGCTCCATCGCAGTCTTTAACACTGGTAGCATGCCGCGACAGCGTGGACGTGAGCCGTATGTGCAGTTGACGGACTTTGAGCGAGGGCGTATAGTGGGCATGCGGGAGGCCGGGTGGACGTACCGCCGAATTGCTCAACACGTGGGGCGTGAGGTCTCCACAGTACATCGATGTTGTCGCCAGTGGTCGGCGGAAGGTGCACGTGCCCGTCGACCTGGGACCGGACCGCAGCGACGCACGGATGCACGTGCACGCCAAGACCGTAGGATCCTACGCAGTGCCGTAGGGGACCGCACCGCCACTTCCCAGCAAATTAGGGACACTGTTGCTCCTGGGGTATCGGCGAGGACCATTCGCAACCGTCTCCATGAAGCTGGGCTACGGTCCCGCACACCGTTAGGCCGTCTTCCGCTCACGCCCCAACATCGTGCAGCCCGCCTCCAGTGGTGTCGCGACAGGCGTGAATGGAGGGACGAATGGAGACGTGTCGTCTTCAGCGATGAGAGTCGCTTCTGCCTTGGTGCCAATGATGGTCGTATGCGTGTTTGGCGCCGTGCAGGTGAGCGCCACAATCAGGACTGCATACGACCGAGGCACACAGGGCCAACACCCGGCATCATGGTGTTGGGAGCGATCTCCTACACTGGCCGTACACCACTGGTGATCGTCGAGGGGACACTGAATAGTGCACGGTACATCCAAACCGTCATCGAACCCATCGTTCTACCATTCCTAGACCGGCAAGGGAACTTGCTGTTCCAACAGGACAATGCACGTCCGCATGTATCCCGTGCCACCCAACGTGCTCTAGAAGGTGTAAGTCAACTACCCTGGCCAGCAAGATCTCGGATCTGTCCCCCATTGAGCATGTTTGGGACTGGATGAAGCGTCGTCTCACGCGGTCTGCACGTCCAGCACGAACGCTGGTCCAACTGAGGCGCCAGATGGAAATGGCATGGCAAGCCGTTCCACAGGACTACATCCAGCATCTCTACGATCGTCTCCATGGGAGAATAGCAGCCTGCATTGCTGCGAAAGGTGGATATACACTGTACTAGTGCCGACATTGTGCATGCTCTGTTGCCTGTGTCTATGTGCCTGTGGTTCTGTCAGTGTGATCATGTGATGTATCTGACCCCAGGAATGTGTCAATAAAGTTTCCCCTTCCTGGGACAATGAATTCACGGTGTTCTTATTTCAATTTCCAGGAGTGTACATTCCAAGTTATTAATTCAATTTCCTGAAGCATTAGGAGACGAAAACTATATTGTTACAGAGCCAGCTCGACTAAATGTTTCTCTACACAGCTACCATCAGTTTCCAAAGCGTCTTATTCTTCACAGACGGAAGAAAGTTCCAGCGGCACGACTGTGCAATGATCTCAGCCAACATGTATGTACAATTGAGAAGCAAGTAGATTGGTGACACTTATCATCGTGAAACTAAGTGATTAATCTGTAAAGCTATGACAAACGTAAGTGAACTTCGTGAGAAACTCAGTAAAGTGGTTCGTCTGTACAAGTCAGGCACCTAACTTATGAACCTGTATGAAAAATTAAGACAAAGTGATCTTTCACATGTTACACTGTACTAATTCCGAGTTCCGAAATCATAACGCGGACCGTGGTAAAACTTCAACTTGCCAGTGCTTCTCCACTAAATTCGCAGTCATTTAAATGCTTGTACGGTAATCTAACTGCAGATGGCTTTCTGTGGTAAATAAATAGTTTTACATTTAAGTGAATGGCTCATACCTCTTGCGGGTACAATGCAACTCGCCTCTGAAGCTGGGCGTTAGCTTACTTCAAAGCTTCTAAAGCTCCGCAAAAACTTTAAAACGATTCCTTAGTTGTTCTTGAAACACAAACTTCGATGCTACAACACTTGAATCAATGCTGAGGCTTTTTTCACTGAATAACTCACACAACTACTTCGTATAGGCACTTCTACTACTCGAGAGAATACGGAAGTAATTGCTAGGCAACGGTCCTCGACGGTTTAGGTGAAATAGCATTGTTGTTAGCATACCCTGTGATCAACATTAAATAGCAACCCCACTAATAGCAATCCCAGCAAATAGAGAGCACATTATTTTACACGTTCGTTGATATCAATAGGTAAACAAGCACTGCAGTAAAATTGTTAGTAATTGAAATATATGTCAGACGAAATAATCTTGCCTTGTTATTGAAATATATACAGCAGTGTCTAAAGGATGAGAACGTCTCAATAACTAATAAGTTCACAAAGAATTTACCAATTAAAAAACTCCAAGCTCTTAATTCAATTTCATTAACCAATAGGAGAGTTATACTTCTTTGTTACGGTGGTATGTCAGCTCAGTGTGACACAAAACAGTTGGCATCCGTTTCCAAAATGTGGTCGTTTTCACAGGCGGAAGAAAACTCCAGCAGCATGACCCTGTTATAACTACAGACATTATGTATGTGTAATCGACAAGCGAGACAGATAGCTAACATCGTTGTCGTTGTGAATCTCAGCAACTGAAAGGAATAGAGCATGCTACAATTCTATCCGACTGCTCTGACTCACATTTGGAGTAAAGTGGATAGTTTACACGAGATACAACGACAACCACAGATAACATTTAATAAGAGCCCGATGACATTCTTCAAGACAGCGACAGAAATATAGACCATTACAATCACAAACAAACATAAAACATTTTGTGTAGGTGGTGCTGTACAGCTTCAATGAATGTTAAGAACTGCCATATGAAGCACATATTTTATTACAGACGATCTATTTCTGTCTATAACCAGAAAACCATCGGGTCCAAAAACCATAGCTCCTATGCGTTTGTTTAATTGGAACAGCATTTAGCAGATGTACAAAGCTCCATCATTGATATAATATATATATATGGAATATTGGGAAAACGCTGTCGAGGTTAAATGGACGTAATGTTATGAATGTACAGCTAGTATCAATGACGGAACAATGTACATCTGAAACTTCGATTCCATCTACTCAGACGGATAGCTGAGACGGTTTTTGGACACGATGATGGTCTGGTCCTAGATCGAAATCGATCGTTTCAGTTAAAATATACTGTTATGTATTGTATAATGCACCTTTTAACAAACAAAAAACCATGGGAACTATTTGAATCACCATATGAAATGAAATTATCAGGACAATCGCAGGAATGGAAGAGTTGTGGATGGGGACATGCTAAAAAGGTTACTAAACCTAAGAACATTTAAGAACTTCACTAGAATAAACCGAACGAAAATATATAGTGAACACAAAATTGGATTCGAATAATTCGCTTGACCAATACAGATGAAATGACAGTGGTACTACACACCTACACACACGCACATTCTTCCGGACGGACGCAATACCAACACAAAAAACAAGCCTAATCGCAGCGTACGCTGTGCCTATATAGCTTTAACAAACAGCGATAACAGATCCCCTACAAGTGTCTCTAACATAAAAAGAAGAAACATCAAAAATGGCAGAACTGGAATCGAATTCTTCGCTTGACCTGTAGATCAAAGGAACACAGCGATATCACACAACCTCCACAAAACGACATAATCGAAAAATATGGCATAGGAACTTTTCCGTGATAAACCTAAAAATATAAAAAAATAACACACAAATGGTATCGCAGTATATATGAACAACCCCCCCCCCCAAACATTCACACACACACACACACACACACACACACACACACACACACACACACACATTCACACACACGAATCTCATTATGCAAGGATGACGCACATGAATTTCTCCAGAATAAAGCGAACAAAAGAAAAAGACATACACATGGACAGTTGTAATCACATTTCGTGTGATCTCTATTTCTAAACGAAGGACAGAGATACAAAACAACACCCACATAACATCAACTTAATCGAAAAATTATACACACAAATTCCTTTAGAACAAACCGAAAGAAAATAAGTACAAAATACTGGAATCGCACTACAAACGGAAATTAACCGCTCAAAAACCTAAAAGAAATAATTCACCAATAAATACCGAAACCTAAAACCAATTCTGCTAAACAAATACTACGAACCACAAGAAAACCTACTATGCAGCGCGCGAGTGACCGACCGATAAAAACAAATTGAGCCTCTTAGGAACAGTGGAATTCATAAGCGCAGCGTCTCAAAGAGTCACATTCGAAAAACGGGCAAATATTTGTAAATTAAAGAATTATCAATGACATTACCACCAACAATGCAATTTCGTTATGGTTAATCTTACTCTCGACGAACTTCCCACATTGAAAAGACAGCTAAATAACTATAAGAATCAAATGATAATCATAATAACTAATCGTTCCAAGCTCCAAAATCTATCTTATACTCTGAAGGTCATGCCCACCCTTACCCTGGGAAAGAAACAGACAAATATTTGTCAGAAAATAGAACAAAAATATAATCGTTAATTGTTTCTCCACGGCAGTTTAATCTGTGGTCTCAGGTTCCACCCAAAACAAACCTTCGTATGTCGCGACGTATTTGGAATAACAGCATAGTTTACAGACATCACAGATTACACTCGTAAGCAACACAACCACAGGCTTACTTTTAATAACAGTCTGCTTACATCCAATTAACATAAAGTCATCACGTCACATTGGATGTCATGAGTCAAAGCAAACGGGTGGAAAAGGCAAAAGCGCTTGACAAGTTTGCCATTGAGGAACTAAGAAATTAGTTTGAGAAAACAAAATGAAGATGCATGAACTACGCCAAATAGAAAGTATAGAAATATGTCTGAAAAAGCAAGCAAGCACTTAATACTTGAATCTCCATGAAAAATTGAAACAAACTGGTGTTTCACGTGATATACTGTTAGTAAAATCAGGTACTGTAATCACATCACACTCTACCACATGCTTCACCTTCTAGTATTTCCCCACTAAGTACACAGACAATTAATAGCTTCTACGATATTAAAACTACAGATGATTCCGAAAGGTGAATAAATAATTGACAGATACGGGAATAGCTCATACCTCTTGCAGGTACAATGCTCCTCGGTTCTGAAGCTGGGTGTTCGCTTCGCTAAAAGCTTCTAAAGTTCCCCAAGAACTTTAAAATGTTTCGTAGTTGTTCTCGAAACACAGAATTCACTCTACAACACTTGAATTAAAGCTGAAGCGTCTTTCACTAAATAACTCAAACAGCGAATTCGGATAGGCACTTCTAGTACTTGAGAGAATACGGAAGTAATTGCTAGGCAACGGTCCTCGACGGTTTAGGTAACATAGCATTGTTGTTAACATACCCTATGACCAACATGGTGGCAACAGGACACAAAATTTAATAGGAAAGACGACAGAAATGGTTAAACGACCACTGAAATAAAACTGTGAATAAGTTAAATATATTTTGCAGCTTTTCAGATTATAGCATCGCTTCGAAGACATGTCTCACGCTCGTGACCTTCACCCCGCATTCACGTGATATGTTTCTATATCTTCACACGCTCAAAAACTAATTTTATCAGCGCAGCGAACAGTCACCATCTTTCTATGTCCGTTTGTGTAATACCACAAACACATTTTCTGGTGTATTAACTTCCCATATCTTTCACTGAATCTCTCCGTCATGAAAGTGGAAGATTTGCACTGAGTCGGATCACATGAGCAATAGGTACTTTTATTCTGCATACACTGACGGAAAAAAGCTGAAACAACCCAGTAGCGCCACTATGAGAATGAATATCATGTTTGTTTTAAATACACACTGAAAATTTCGTGAGCGGTAGTTACCTTTGAGACTGAACGAGGTGAGTTGATGTTAGTCAAGAGACATTTATCAGCTCTACAACCAGTAAGAATGAGACAGTGTAGCAGGGATACGAAAAGCTGGATGTTCCTTCTGCGATACTGTGGTCTGGGGTCATCCCATGAACCTTGACTGCAATACTGTACGCCAGTCACGAACAGCATTCCGGCCTGTGATATCCAACACGATAACGCTCAGCCACATACCACTGTTGTAACCCAAAGTGCTCTACAAAATGTCGACATGTTGCTTTGGCCTGCTCAATCACCAGATCTGTCTCCAGTCGAGCAGTATGGGACATCATGGGGCGACAATTCCAGCATCATTCCTCAACCAGGATTAAACGTCTGTTTATTGGCCGACCAATAGCAACCAATACCAATAGCAATAGCAACCGCCAGAAGCTGAGAGATGTAACAAATGTACTTTAAGGAAAGGTTTGTCATTTCAAATGGTGGGTCGTGTTGTGACAGTTTTCCTATCTGTGTAGTAACCCATTTGAGGGATGAGAGAGGTGTCGACACGCAGTTAAGATAATTTTGCCATCTCTTCCAGCTTATGTAACGCAACACCACTGCCACAGCAGTGCTTAACAGGGATATGTGAACTAGTGAGGGCATCACGAAAATATCTATGTCGACTGCTGTAGCCAATGCCATACAACTACTAAATGTAAATATGTGTAGAGCTTTCCAACTGCAATGAGACGCCCGGCAAATATAACGAAGTAATCCTGAAAAACCAACGAAAAAAAAAGGAATGTGTTTTCATCTGAAACACTTTGTGCAAAGATTATTAACTCCAAAGGAAATTCAGTTAAGTAAGGAAAGGTGGAAATAACTTAATGAAAGACCCCTTTCTAGAGAACATCTAAAATGTGAATAGTCGATCATTAGTCGCATTCAGCCAACCTCAGTAGAATTACTGCTTCATCACGTAACGACGAATTTTGAACCTTTCAGACTAATAAATTATTAAAAACAGTAGTTGCCTACACAGCTAATGCAAATAGTAATTGTAATTGCATAAGAACATAAAAGCCTACGTGCCTACCACAGTGGCATATAGCAAAATGTTACGGCTTGTCCAGCCCAAATTCTCCTGCTCTCTCACCATTGCGACCCTAAGCTTCTCGTCCAATCTCCAGCTTATCCTTTCAAAGCGGACGTTCTACTATCAATTGCCTGCAGTGAAGTGCTTCAGTCTCATCATAAAATACCTCCAATATTTCATTTGGAAAAATTCACGAGAGTTTTTAACTTTATTAATGTGCGATGGTCTGTTTCAATAACTAATACAAGTGTAAATATTATGATTTCCAATTCCATCAGCGGTACAGTGGATAACTGTCAGATTACAAATCACGAACGTCTAAGTACCAATGCGGGATTGGTCCAAAGACTTTTTATACACAAACTGGTCTTTCACTTTCGACAATGATTTGTTAATGTTCGTAATGCGAAGTCGAATTATGACTCGTATTCCCCGTTAAACTGCAGGGCCGCTCACGACAGACTGGATAAATGAGTCGAGTAGTCGCAGAAAGCAACGGGACTATGGCTATAAAATTACTGTGGAGTTCTAACCACTTTTCAGGTCGATGACAGCTTTGTCGTTTTATGTGTACATGACATAGATTTCCTTTGTATCCTTGGGTCACATTATTACATACTTCTGAGTGATAAACGAAATATATACTCCCAGCAACGAACCCTTGCCCCTTAGAACAAATGAATAAAATTACACTAAATAAATATACTTATTTTCATCTACATCTACATCCATACTCCGCAAGCCACATGACGGTGTGTGGCGGATTGTATCCTGAGTACCTCTATCGGTTCTCCCTTCTATTCCAGTCTCGTATTGTTCGTGGAAAGAAGGATTGTCGATATGCTTCTGTGTGGGCTCTAATCTCTCTGATTTTATCCTCATGGTCTCTTCGCGAGATGTACGTAGGAGGGAGCAATATACTGCTTGACTCTTCGGTGAAGGTTTGTTCTCGAAACTTTAACAAAAGCCCGTACCGAGCTACTGAGCGTCTCTCCTGCTGAGTCATCCACTGGAGTTTATCTATCATCTCCGTAACGCTTTCGCGATTACTAAATGATCCTGTAACGAAGCGCGCTGGTCTCCGTTGGATCTTCTCTATCTCTCGTATCAACCCTATCTGGTACGGATCCCACACTGCTGAGCAGTATTCAAGGAGTGGGCGAACAAGCGTACTGTAACCTACTTCCTTTGTTTACGGAATGCATTTCCTTAGGATTCTTCCAATGAATCTCAGTCTGGCATCTGTTTTACCGACGATCAACTTTATATGATCATTCCATTTTAAATCACTCCTAATGCGTACTCCCAGATAATTTATGGAATTAACTGCTTCCAGTTGCTGACCTGCTATTTTGTAGCTAAATGATAAGGGATCTATCTTTCTATGTATTCGCAGCACATTACAGTCGTCTACATTTTGAATTGCCATTCCCTGCACCATGCGTCAATTCGCTGCAGATCCTCCTGCATTTCAGTACAATTTTCCATTGTTACAACCTCTCGATACACCACAGCATCATCTACAAAAAGCCTCAGTGAACTTCCGATGTCATCCACAAGGTCATTTATGTATATTGTGAATAGCAACGGTCCTATGACACTCCCCTGCGGCACACCTGAAATGACTCTTACTACGGAAGACTTCTCTCCATTGAGAATGACATGCTGCGTTCTGTTATCTAGGAACTCTTCAATCCAATCGCACAATTGGTCTGATAGTCCATATGCTCTTACTTTGGTCATTAAACGACTGTGGGGAACTGTATCGAACGCCTTACGGAAGTCAAGAAACACGGCATCCACCTGTGAACCCGTGTCTTTGGTCCTCTGAGTCTCGTGGACGAATAGCGCGAGCTGGGTTTCACACGACCGTCTTTTTCGAAACCCATGCTGATTCCTACAGAGTAGATTTCTAGTCTCCAGAAAAGTCATTATGCTCGAACATAATACGTGCTCCAAAATTCTACAACTGATCGGCGTTAGAGATGTAGATCTATAGTTCTGCACATCTGTTCGACGTCCCTTCTTCAAAACGGGGATAACCTGAGCCCTTTTCCAATCCTCTGGAGCGCTACGCTCTTCTAGAGACCTACGGTACACCGCTGCAAGAAGGGGGCAAGTTCCTTCGCATACTCTGTGTAAAATCGAACTGGTATCCCATCAGGTCCAGCGGCCTTTCCTCTTTTGGGCGATTTTAATTGTTTCTCTATCCCTCTGTCGTCTATTTCGATATCTACCATTTTGTCATCTGTGCGACAATCTAGAGAAGGAACTACAGTGCAGTCTTCCTCTGTGAAACAGCTTTGGAAAAAGACATTTAGTATTTCGGCCTTTAGTCTGTCATCCTCTGTTTCAGTACCATGTGGGTCACCTACCGCTTTGACATAAGACCGAAATTTCTTAGGATTTTCTGCCAAGTCAGTACATAGAACTTTACTTTCGAATTCATTGAACGCCTCTCGCATAGCCCTCCTCACACTACATTTCGCTACGCGTAATTTTTGTTTGTCTGCAAGGCTTTGGCTGTGTTTATGTTTGCTGTGTAGTTCCCTTTGCTTCTGCAGCAGTTTTCTAACTCGGTTGTTGTACCACGGACCACGGTGGCTCTTTTCCATCTCTTACGATCTTGCTTGGCACATACTCATCTAACGCATATTGTACGATGGTTTTGAACTTTGTCCACTGATCCTCAACACTATCTGTACTTGAGACAAAACTTTTGTGTTGAGCCGTCAGGTACTCTGTAATCTGCTTTTTGTCACTTTTGCTAAACAGAAAAAACTTCCTACCTTTTTTAATATTTCTATTTACGGCTGAAATCATCGATGCCGTAACCGCTTTATGATCACTGATTCCCTGTTCTGCGTTAACTGTTTCAAATAGTTCGCGTCTGTTTGTCACCAGAAGGTCTAATATGATATCGTCCCGAGTCGGTTCTCTGTTTAACTGCTCAAGGTAGTTTTCAGATAAAGCACTTAAAAAAATTTCACTGGATTCTTTGTCCCTGCCACCCGTTATGAACGTTGGAGTCTCCCAGTCTATATCCGCCAAATTAAAATCACCACCCAGAACTATAATATGGTGGAGAAATCTACTCGAAATATTTTCCAAATAATTTTCTGAAACTATGGATAAAATAATATAACTGGGTTCTGCATTAGATAATACCCCAGAAATATGTTGAAACTTAAGTGCGTGTCCCGAGGTTTATACAACTATCACCCACTTTTCCACTTGTTAAATTGTTAATAATATAACAGACAGATTAACGTTAACAAATAATGAAAATAAACTCATTACTGGTGTAAAATAGACAATTACTTGCGCCAATACATTTACAATGAGGATGAAAGATGAAGAGGAAAGTGACAAGTGAAGGATGTAAGTAAACCAGGAATATTAATTTAACAAAGATGGTCTTTTTCACTCTATTCCGCTACATTTTAACTGGTATCATTCTTATGATTTTACGTTTCAAATCCAGATAACATATTTCATACTATACCTTTTCGAAATAGAAATAAATTTCATTTAATCAAGAAAGTAAATAAAAAATACTGTTGTGCTTCTATAGGTACGTCACTACACATACATATATTACTGAGAGCGGAATTTTTATCCGTAAAGGACAGAGCAGTCACTGTAAGACTCAAAGTTTATTATCATGAAGCATCAACATATATTTCACTGAGATAAGCAAGTGAACATTTAATGATGAACGAAGTATTGTATTCTTTTAATCTATCTTTGTGTCGGGTGAGTGAGCACAGTAAATGTATAATCACGAGAATAAGTCGTGAATACTGCAAGAATGGAATGTGGTTAAAAGCAAGAAACCGGAAAAGTAAGGACGAACATCAGTAGAATAATTAAAGAGCGTGACATAAGCAACTGTATGGCTTAGAATGTTTAAAATTGTGCACTTAGGCCCTCATGGAAGTTAGCTACAATCAACTATTGAAAGCTCATTCTTATCGTATTATCACTCTCATACAGCATGAATGCAGTAGGTAGTGGTGGTAACAGTTGAGTCTGGCTTGACCTCTGCACTCGGAACTACAATGGAAACATCCATATGGGTGCAAGTGTTACCTGGCATTAAGTATTTTCTTCCCAGACGCATGTCCACAAGTATTTATTCTTCATTCTGCTAGCAATAAGTGTGATCTATTTTAACCCGAAGTAACTTGCCTGTTTGTACGAGTGTAGGAAAATCGCTGGCAAATTGCAGCGGACGCTGCGAGTTTCGATCGGTAATGGTTTTGTACATAAGTTAAACAAACTCGTAGTACTGCGGGTTTTATCATCATTAATCAATAATTTCAAGGTGTGAGGAGGATGACAGAAAACTTCTCCCAATCCATGACAGGATTCTGAAGCTGACGAATTAATAGACTTACACGTAGGTACGCACAAGAAAGCACGCGCTCTCCAGTCAGAAAATTGGTTACCAGTGTTTTAAACTAACATTCCGTCTTAGCACGTCTGCTGAGACAAACGGTCTCTGAAAGCTGGAGCTAACTTAGGGTTCAATCTTTCCTGAAAGGAATCCTTCCAGTGCCTCGAGCAAGACTGTCTTTTACGCAGGTATTCGCCTCTGAGTCGCCCGTCGAGGGGAGTTGGGACCAAGCGAATTCTACATTCTTTACCTCCTTTCAAGGGTAGTTTTCAGCACTGAACGAATTTATTACTCTGCTTGAGCCCTTCTCATAATCTCCCTTATTGTGAGCCACCTCCAAAAAGCTCGCCATTACTGTAGAAAATTACTGCCTTAACTGTTATAAAAGGAACGTAAGAGAACAGTTAAATTAGCTGTGCAGTCACTGGCATTACTAAATAACATCTGCAGTTATTAGGGAGCATTAAAGGGTAGACTACATTGGCCATGAGGATGTACATACCACATTAAACGCTTCGTAAGTGTTTAGGGATAAACTGCTTTGTAACATCACCTTCTCATTGTGAATAAAATGGATGCTGATGAAATTGTGCTGATGATTTTGATGTTTGGTTTATGGGGCGCTCAGATGCGTGGTCATCAGCGCCCTTACAAAGTCCCAATTTTTACACAGTCACATTTCAACAAAATCCAAGCAAGCCGCTGTCACGAATGATGATGGTGACGGTGGAATGACGAGGACAACAGAAACACTCAGTCCCCAGGCAGAGAAAATCCCCAAACCGGCGGGAATCGAAACCGGGACTCGTGATCCAGAGGCAACAACGCTAACCACCGCACCACGAGCTGCGGACAAATAGTGCTGAGCCTCACCTGTAGCAGAAGCTCGTCAAGGACATTTTAACTGGGACATGGGTATCATTTTTGCTTTTCGATTCACGTACTCATCGTCTGATGAATATCATGCCTTGGATTATAAGGGTCAAGCTGGTTCCAAAGTGAACTACAAGAAAATACACAAACGCCCTTGTCTGCAAGTCTCCTCACATTCTTTTTCACGTACTGGTGTACCGGTAAATTTATTTCAGGATACATATAATAAGAAGAAGAACACCAGTCGCACAATATTACACAGAATCTGAACGTTCTGAGAATACTCATGAATGAAGGCAGTGCGTTGATGGCCTTACACACATGGGTGGCTTGTTGTCACAATCCACAGATACTCAAATCCATCTACAATTAATTACCCCATTCACAGTCATCATATAGCAATAGCAAATCATTCACTCAGTTATAAACACAGCCATAGGGTGGACGACCTCTGAAGCATAACCTCATTGTCTGACAGATGGTTGGCACGAGGTTGTCGTAAATGGGTCGAGCAAGCCATAAGCATCTGCAGTGCAATGGGGTCTCAAGTCGAGTGGAGTGAGCTGCCACTTGTGACAAGGAACCACTCCCAAAGGGCTGAGCTGCTACCTCAAGTAGCAGCAGGTATGAGCAGACAGATACGTGGCATCAATATATATATATGTGTGTGTGTGTGTGTGTGTGTGTGTGTGTGTGTGTGTGTGTGTGTGTGTGTGTGTCGGTGTGTGTCTGTGCGTTTCTCTGCTCAGATCATCTGCCTCATGTTTGCGTGCAGGTCGTGTGCTTCATATTACTTGTAAAACCCTGAAGCAGCAGTACTTGAGAAAATTTGACAAATAAAATCTACGTAAAACCATTAGATAGAATTATCTTATTTAATGCGACTACCAAATACGGCCCTTTGGCCTCATATTCAAAAATAAGAAAAATGAAGTGTCCATTACTTTACAAACGTGACAGGAATTCGGGGCGTTTAAAATTGAAACATCTAGCCTTAGCCTTCTGGACCTCTTAAAAATGAAAGAAAACATTTAACGAGCAGAATATAATACTAGCTCTATATTAATCAAACTATTATAACTCTTACCGATGAGGTTCACTGGAAGAAAGATGACAAATTAGGGGAGCTTTCTGAGCTCTCCATGGATGGTAAACGGAATTTCGTGCACGTATTTTGTGCATTGAAGATATATAAATTACTGGCGCGCCATGCAGCTAAGCACTGAGGTAGTACTTTGCATTTACATACTACCTGTTTACCATGATGTGCCTTCCTCTCCCTCTCTCTCTCTCTCTCTCTCTCTCTCTCTCTCTCTCTCTTCTGGTGCTTTCATTTGTTTATTGTCTTTGGGAAAAAGTGTTCTCTTAAATCGGCATCTCGTACCAATTTTCTGAAACACACAAGGGTACATGTGCAGAACGGTGATACTATAAAAATGCATAATGATTTATCATGATATTCATTACAACTGCAAAATACTTTCCTTATTGTAGTTACCGTACCTGTATTTGTGAGCTCAAGTTACCTCCATTTTTCACTTTATAGTGTTCCTCGCCAAACCATTGCATCCAAGGGTGGTATTCGTATTGCTGTAAAACTCTTTTAACATCACAAATGTGGGCTTCCACTAGATGAAAGTTGTATCCCCTGTGAACAGCAGATACAAAACAGTGAAACAAGTTTTGCGTCTTCAGTTTCTTCATTACACAGCAGCTTGGTGCCTCATAATACAGGTGTATTTTACACTAACAATCCACATTGGTTCAGCGCTCAGTGCATCTAACTACTGGCATAAAATATTAACTACAACATGCAAATGGTCCTTGCAAGGCAAACTCGTCCTATGTCTCAACCAATACACTCATTGTCTTTCAATAGAACCTCAAAAGTTGACAATCACGCACAAGTACTCCACATACATTCGTCTCCTTCTTCTTCCTTCTGCACTAGCCCAGTCATGAGAGTGGTTAACATCCATTAAATGAATCTCTTGATGTGTTAGATGTATAGTCGACCTTTCGATCTGCGACTCCGGAGGATCCCACTCTCATTACGTTATTATGAAAAATTTTCCTCACTCTGCATGCACTACAGTGTACATAATAATTTTTATCTTACGAATCAGTATCAGGTACGTCATTTTAATTTATTATGTCTTTAGTATCGGCTATGTGTCACACATTTTTCAGAAAGTATCCATATATACCACTGACTGTACAGTCGTGCTCCAAACTATCCGAAAGACCTGAATTGCATTTCGCCTGATTCGCATGCAACCCGCATAACGCAGCTGTCTAGCAGGTCCTCTAACCGCTCCTCGGTACAGTCGTTTGACTATTGAAAATGGTTCCAACAAGTCACCCCAAGGAAACACTGTTCTGTATCACAATAACTCAAGATGTAAAGTAATACCACGATACTGCAAATATCAGGGAACACCTCATCACAGATAAGACTGTCCTTAAGGCTTGTAAGCTCACATTTATTACAATAAATGACATACCTGTAATATTACCACTCTCAATTACTACGTCAGTTAGGTAATGCACCTAGTAAGTTCGTCATATCCATGATTTCCTCTTCAAAGTAACATACAGTACTTATTATTTAACACAAAATGACATTAAAAATTTAACTTATTGACGAGCAGCTACTTCAGAATATGTATGAACTTCAAGTGACACGACGAACCGTGTCGTTCTGCATATTGATTCATACCCAAGTCATGCAGACTAAGCAAAGATTTCGTGACTAACGGAATCTAACAGTAATTCCTGACTAGGCATACAGAGAGTGATATACCTCGATGTTAGGCAGTATCAGTCAGCAAAATATGTCAACTATAAATTACATAACGTAACATTTTAACAGACGCGAATTCATACCCAGCATCTATTGTCCCTATTAACGAACTATGAGAGATTAACGAAACATTGATATTTTCCTTTCCAGGACTCTAACTCGGCACGTATCGCTGTTATATTCTAGAGAAAACGAACGTTAAATATGGGTTTGTTACACCAGCAGCGACGTGTGAGCATGTTTGAACTAGAAATAACATGAAGAGTTCAGTGCTGACTGGGACTCGAACTCCACTCATATCGTTGTTGACTACACACAAAGAGACGTCAGCTACCGAATTTTTCTCCACCAGCAGCTCCGAATAACATCCTTGAACTTTCAGTGCTCTCGCAAATTGTTCTAAGTCTCACTGGGAGTGAAAAACGTTAGATGTCGTTAGTGTTGACAACGAATGAAAATACATTAAAAACCAAAATTATTATCCACCAGCAGATAGGTGTTCTCATGCTAGAGCTTGATAATACATAATGAAAAATTTAGTGCGGGGCCAGGTTTCGAACCCATTCACATGCAATATGTTGAAATGTTGAGGAATCTGCAGTTTTGAACAAACAACAAATTGTAGTGGAGCTGTATTGTCACAATGGGATCAAATTTCGCGTTAAGGGCGGTCTGAGTTGCATTCCCAGTTCAGAACCAATTTCATCGATATACAGAAGCCCAAATAAAAGATGGAATAAATGTCCTGTGACCCTACACAGCGATTGTTTCGCAACTAGAAATAAATGACTAGTATAAGAAAGGTTACTGGTGATAGAGTTTCTACATGTCGCCACTCCTGACTTTATTGTGGTTCAACCTTACGTCTACTTGGTAGAGAAGGAATATCATGTTCAGTGTCAATATCAACCACAATGCCATTATACCTTCTTCACTTGGCGTAGCCAGAAGGTAACAGCATCTGTCTCTCCCTATCAAAAACAATCAGAAGAAGTTGGAAACGAACCCACACCATAAGTATATGAACCTATCATCTATCCAAATCGTCTTCTCTGTGACTCATTTTTCTATCGTAATACTATTGCGCCACACTGAATGAGAATGCTGACACACAGGCTCCCTCTAGTTGTTTGCAGCATGTTCAGTACATTCATGTACTTGGTTGACCTTATCGCCATTTACTAGCTTCCTTGGCTACCCAGGGCATACATTCGACTCTACTTTGTAATCTACTTTGTAACCACCTACACAGAACTGCCAATAGTGTAGGATGCAGAAACTTAAATAGGAAGTGTTTCTTTCCACTTGAGCTACACTATTGTGCAATCTATTTGTAGAGAACTTCGTGCAATGCAAAAGAAAAGCTGTAACTGTCTGTCTAACAGCAGTCTAGATCCAGACATATACATTATCTCACAGCACTATGGAATGCGGAAGTTCTGGAGGAATTTTCATTGACTTCCGGAGCTGCTGTATCTACGTGTCAGCTAGTAGCGTAACAGTAAGCGTTGCGTACCATAGATAACCCGTCGTGAGTTCTAGTATATTAACTGACTGCTCTTAGCTCATTCGCAGACGGGATATTTGTGTGTTGCTTGCTTCTACGGTAGGTTTCACCCCACTGAATGCGAATAAGCTCACGAATAGACTGTCAATAATTTGAATTACGCAATAATACACTTGAAAGAAGTAATTTTGCATTATGTATCCCGATTAAAATAACAGTAAATAGATTATATGACTACTTGCTTATTACTCGCGCTTCTCAATGCTTTCCTCAAAAAATAAAAATAAAAAGAGAGAGAGAGAGACACTGTATTAACACACTGTATTAACATGTGCTCCCCACGTCGATTTTTAATAACTGATGTATTAGGAAGAGGAAGAAATAATTGGATTTTTTTGTGACCGGTAGCGTAAGTGTCCCGAACCAGATATTCTGTCGTCCTGGGGGGTTCTATCAGCAGACTATATAGACAATCTTCTGGACACTCTTTCTTGCATGATGAGTTCTGTCGATAGTAACACAGCTGAGGAATGAACCATACTACGAGCTCGAAATCTTCTATTATATACAAGTATAATCATTCTCTGGAGAAGTTTTCAATTTATTCACACGCTCATCTGCATTTGTTGTTGTTGCGGTCTTCAGTCCTGAGACTGATTTCATGCAGCTCTCCACGCTACTCTATCCTGTGCAAGCTTCTTCATCTCCCAGTACCTACTGCAGCCTACATCCTTCTGAATCTGCTTAGTGTATTCATCTCTTGGTCTCCCCCTACGATTTTTACCCTCCACGATGCCCTCCAATACTAAATTTGTGATCCCTTGATGCCTCAGAACATGTCCTACCAACCGATCCCTTCTTCTAGTCAAGTTGTGCCACAAACTTCTCTTCACCCCAATCCTATTCAATACCTCCTCATTAGTTATGTGATCTACCTATCTAATCTTCAGCATTCTTCTGTAGCACCACATTTCGAAAGCTTCTATTCTCTTCATGTCCAAACTAGTTATCGTCCATGTTTCACTTCCATACATGACTACACTCCATACATATACTTTCAGCAACGACTTCCTGACGCTTAAATCTATACACGATGTTAACAAATTTCTCTTCTTCAGAAACGCTTTCCTTGCCATTTCCAGTCTACATTTTATATCCTCTCTACTTCGACCATCAGCAGTTATTTTGCTCCCCAAATAGCAAAACTCCTTCACTACTTTAAGTGTCTGATTTCCTAATCTAATTCCCTCAGCATCACCCGACTTAATTCGACTACATTCCATTACCCTCGTTTTGCTTTTGTCGATGTTCATCTTATATCCTCCTTTTAAGACACTGTCCATTCCGTTCAATTGCTCTTCCAAGTCCGTTGCTGTCTCTGACAGAATTACAATGTCATCGGCGAACCTCAAATTTTTTATTTCTTCTCCATGGCTTTTAATACCTACTCCGAATTTTTCTTTTGTTTCCTTCTCTGCTTGCTCAATATACAGATTGAATATCATCGGGGAGAGGCTACAACCCTGTCTCACTCCCTTCCCAACCACTGCTTCCCTTTCATGCCCCTCAACTCATATAACTGCCATTTGGTTTCTACGGGTAGCGTCTTTGATTCATAATCAAAACGTCTTCGGTCCCGGGTTCGATCCCCGCCACTGCCTAAATTTTGATAAATAATCGGCATTGGCGGCCGAAGACTTCCGGCATAAGAAGTCAGCCTCATTCTGCCAACGGCCTTGTCAAAGAGGGCGGAGGAGCGGATAGAGGTTCAGGGCACTCTTTTGTCCTAGGGGTGGGAAATTGCCCCCAAAGGCGGAAGAATCAGCAATGATCAACGACATGAGGATGCAGAAGGCAATGGAAACCATTGCATTAAAGACACGTAACGTGTATCCACAGGACATGTGGCCTGTAATTGAAGAAGTGTCATGATGATCTCTCCATTGGCAAAAGATTCCGGAATAGTCACCCATTCGGATCTCCGGGAGGGGACTGCCAAGGGGGTGGTTACCATGAGAAAAAGATTGAATAATCAACGAAAGGATAACGTTCTACGAGTCGGGGCGTGGAATGTCAGAAGCTTGAACGTGGTAGGGAAACCAGAAAATCTGAAAAGGGAAATGCAAAGGCTCAATCTAGATATAGTAGGGGTCAGTGAAGTGAAGTGGAAGGAAGACAGGGATTTCTGGTCCGATGAGTATCGGGTAATATCAACAGCAGCAGAAAATGGTATAACAGGTGTAGGATTCGTTATGAATAGGAAGGTAGGGCAGAGGGTGTGTTACTGTGAACAGTTCAGTGACCGGGTTGTTCTAATCAGAATCGACAGCAGACCAACACCGACAACCATAATTCAGGTATACATGCCGACGTCGGAAGCTGAAGATGAATAGATAGAGAAAGTGCATGAGTATATTGAAAGAGTAATGAAGTATGTAAAGGGGGACGAAAATCTAATAGTCGAGAGAGAGACGTCGTGGATCATAGAAGAAAGTTGTGATTATCTAGCAGGACAACGCACGTCCACATATTGCTCAACTAACGCTTGAAACCATCGACGAAATTGGCTGGCAAGTACTGCCTCATCCCTCTTACAGTCGTGATTTAGCACTTAGTGATTTCCATTTGTTTGGTACACTGAAGGAGGCATTACGTGGGGAGAAGTTGCAAGTCAACAAGGACGTGCAAAAGTTTCTGGGAAATTGGTTCAAACATAAAAGAGTTCTTTGCAGGTGGAATGAAAAGCTTGTCGCCCGTGGGAACAAGTGCGTAAATGTAAAAGCGAATTATATTGAAAAGTAAAAAAAGTATTGGTTTGTGAAAATAAACGTTTCTTTCTCCAGACCAGTTTGTCTCTTTAATTATTGAATGACCCTCACACATACATATAAAAAGCACTCCGTCTACAGGCCACGAGTAGCCTACCTGGACCATCCGACCGCCGTGTCATCCTCAGAGGAGGATGCGGATAGGAGGGGCGTGGGGTCAGCACACCGCTCTCCCGGTCGTAAGATGGTATTCTTGACCTAAGCCGCTACTATTCGGTCGAGTAGCTCCTCAATTGGCGTCACGAGGCTGAGTGAACCCCGAAAAATGGCAACAGCGCATGGCGGCCTTGATGACCAACCATCCAAGTGCCGACCACGCCCGACCGCGCTTAACTTCGATGATCTCATGGGAACCGGTGTATCCACGGCAGCAAGGCCGTTGCCCTCGCACGTACATATATACATGTATATATGACCATAGTGACTATATCTTATGGCCACTACGCCCTGGCTGGTGTGCACCCATTCTTAAACCTGATTCATGGCCTTTGGCCCAAGCCATGCGACCTTCTTGTACAGGGTGCGGCAGCGTTCATAGTAGGATAGTAAAACCACACCATCAAGCAGTAATTGTAATTTATTTATTACCTCTTATATCAATTAATAGTTAAAGGTATGCCATTTACTAATGTGTAAGTTATTTTCCATTTCGAGGATTACTTTTTGAATATGACTCTTGACAAATGATGCCCTCTCTGCACAACACATTCATCTAGGCAGCGTAGGAAGCTTTCGATAAGTCGGCGTAACGTATTCCCTGGGACATTGCCGACGGCAGTTCTGATACGATCCTTCAACTTTAGGAATGGTGGCACAACGTGTTCGGAACACTTCTTTCTTCAGGTAGCCCCAAAGGAGAAAGTCTGCACATGAAAGGTCAGGAGACCGAGGCGAGCAGGAAATGTTACCAAAACGGGAAATTACTCTACCGGGAAATGTCTGTCGCAAGAAAATCATGCAAATTCTGACCACCATTCCTGAGTTGAAGGATCGCATCAGAACTGCCGTCGCCAATGTCCCCGGGAATACGTTACGCCAAGTTATGGAAAGCTTTCAACGCCGCCTAGAGAAATGTATTGTGCAGAGGGGGCATCATTTGACACGAGCCATATTCAAAAAGTAATCCACGAAATGGACAATGACTTACACATTAGTAAATGGCATACCTTTCACTATTAATTGATATAAGAGGTAATAAATAAATTATAGTTACTGCCTGATGGTGTGTTTTTAATATCCTATTATGAACGCTGCCGCACCCTGTATTTAAAGAAGCGTACTCGCCCAGAAGAACTTTGCCACTCCTCAGTAATGAAGTCCGTAGTGACGGAAGGCTCCGCATGATCAGCCACCGATTCGCACTCGCCCTCTCTCTTCTGCATCCATATCAACCCAGAGTTACCCACACGACACAGACACAAGGAAGCGCCTTAACAGGCCGAGGGGACGCAACGGAAAACTAACTCTGTCCAGAAAAGCACTGTATGTTTGCTGCATTGCTACAACACTAATTTCTTGAGAATGGGATTTTTTCGACTTAAAAGCATCGTAAATGAAACATACGACGAATCCATTGGAATTTTATTTCGTATATCGCTTTGGAACAATCAGAACTGGCGAAAGTAGAACCACAGTAATCCAAGTGGCATTTGGTGTAAACTAGGGAAACGTGTTTGTATTTCTTTAAAGGAAAAGGATAAAAAATAAATTTCAAGTGTGCGTAAATCTTATGGGACTTAACATCTAAGGTCATCAGTCCCTAAGCTTACACACAACTTAACCTAAATTATCCTAAGGACAAACACAAACACCCATGCCCGAGGGAGGACTGTAACCTCCGCTGGGACCAGCCGCACTGTCCATGACTGCAGCGCCTTAGACCGCACGGCTAATAACGGATCATTTTTTATGGTTTGATCTTTAATCAAATGTTGACCAATATGTTCGAATAAATATAAAATAAGTTTATTGTAATCTTTTTATTGAAAGATACAATAACTTAGGATTCTGCGTTGAACCAATCACTTGAATCACTTTGGCACAAATGAATAACGAAATTACAGTTGCGTCACATCGGAACACAGAAGATCTAAGGAGGTAATGAAACTTAATCATCTCCAAATCCGGAGGGTAGCACGGTTTCATCGTCATGGGCGTCATCGCCCCTCTCCTTCAGCGGAATTGATAAGTAGGATGAATGATGAACTGGTGAAACAAATTTAAGAATTTTTTAAGTCTTGCATTTTTATTTATGTATTTATATATTGTGGTATCGGGTTTGCTGCCTTATCCTGTGCAGGTATGCAATTTCGGAGACTTAGCAAAAATTAATGGAAATCTGTTTCATTACGTTTGAAATCTATCGCTTTATGCTTTTCTGTATAGTCATTTTTGTAATGCATAGGGCTTGAGCCCTTGTAGACTTTTATCTTTCACATTTACGAGATGTTTATTACGTCTCCGAACAAAAATTGGTTGTCTTTGTAGTAAACAGTTAGACATTCATAATTCAGAAACTTGTCAGCCATGTCTCGAAGCTGGCCGCTGTAGCCCAGCGGTTCTAGGCGCTTCAGTCCGGAACCGCGCTGCTGCTACGGTCGCAGGTTCGAATCCTGCCTTGGGCATGGATGTGTGTACTGTCCCTAGGTTAGTTAGGTTTAAGTGGTTCTAAGTCTAGGGGACTGATGACCTCAGATGTTAAATCCCATAGTGCTAAGAGCCATTTGAACCATGTCTCGAACTATGAAAAATTTACGTTTTCAACAGCCACACACGAGGCCTATCCATATCTCAGGCGTAAAAATGTCTGTAATCTTCTTTTGCTGTCGACTTATCAAAGAAACGTCCGTGTCAAGTCTCAGGCAAAGTTTTTGAAAACAAAATGTTGTCATTCAAAATTCCATTACATGACACCGACTCTTCATAGATATGTTTACCTCCATCACCTACTCAGCTGTTAGATTTATTCACCTGGTATCCCGGGTGATAGAATGAATGATCGCTGGAAAAATCCTCATTATTTTCAGAATCGCTTGATGGGCTTCGTAATGCTAACGCATTTTCCGCCCTAGAGTGCCTGTTTTTGTTGTGCATTTCACAGACGAGCTGCCCTAATACTGGTAATACACACACAAACAACAAACTTAGCTTGCACACAGCAAAGACCATAGAGAGCGGAGAAAGAATTGTCGAAAGCAAAGAGAATATAAACACTATCGAAACTGAAAATCTAACGGACATGCAAAAGCTGACATTAACATTACAGTTCTTTTTGTTAACAGTTGAAAAATTACACTATAGGTAGTTGTGTGACATATATATGCGATCATTTTTATAGAATGTAAACACCTGTTTTGACTTTAATATAACAATTTACACGAAATCCAAATAATAAGTCATAATCATAACAGTATTTTGCACTTGGATCAATTCAGCTTCTGCACTAAATTAGAGACCTAACTTGGAGCTATAAGTCCAACTATGGTTTTTCACTTGTATCAATACGCTAGGCTGAGTTTTTCAATGGAAGATCAATTCTAAAATGACATATTGACATGTTCTCAGATAATACGGTGGTTTCCACTTGGATCAGTGTGGCATCAAAATATGTATTTTCTTTCATGCATCCATGCAAAAAGCACTTGAATCATATGGTTCTACACTCTCCAACTAAGTATGCAGTAGTGTCTCAAACGGTTCCACAAATGTGTCTAACTGTTGCAGTTTTGCTTAAATACATAGAAGCATTTATGATCGACGCAAGGAACTGGAATAAATACGTAAAAACTTCGGGATACTCATGTGGACTGACTTTGTCCTGCTTTAGTGAGAAGTACCGATTGCGTCTCTGGCAGTAGCAAGACTTGTTTTGGAATTCCACACAAATCTTTCGGGTACTACCAAGTCTCCGTTTAACAATAAATTTAATCAATATGGGAACACTTTACTCTCGTTCGACGTGGGCAGTTTCGGTAGAAAGTATGCTGAGTTCAAAAATGGCTCTGAGCACTATGGGACTTAACTTCTGAGGTCATCAGTCCCCTAGAACTTAGAACTATTTAAAAATAACTAACCTGAGGACATCACACACATACATGCCCGAGGCAGGATTCAAACCTGCGACCGTAGCGGTCGCGCGGTTCCAGACTGTAGCGCCTAGAACCGCTCGGCCACCCCGGCTGGCAAAGTATGCTGAGAGACTAAAGTGGAAACATATAGCTGGCAGTAGCTGTTTATTTACTCTAAAAGGGAGTTGAGTAGGTTCAAAGAACCGTTATATAAACAAAGGATGAATTTCTACTGTTGCATATTTCAAGTAACGACATCGACGATAACGTAAACTTGTCTAGATGCTAAACAATGCTTTTTAATTGCTCCATTCGTGAGTGTAAAGGGGCTAACATATTCCAGATACCCGCGAGCAAAAATGCGATTTTTCGGTGTTCACGCCACTGGTTCCCTTGTTCACAGAGATACGGGGCCAACAGTTTTGGATATCTCTTCACCCTGTGACCGTTTCTATACCTATTGGAAGAACGGGAGCACTGCAGTTGTCCTACAGACAGGGTGAAGACTGAAACGTTACACACTTCCTCCAGAAAAGGCAAGCTGAGGAAACTGGTTAATTCTTTTGGATTAGGTGTGGTTTCGGGTGGGCTTTAAGGAGCTTATAAAAGAGCAATTTGTTCATAGGCGGCTCCTGAGAAAAGCGCAAACAATGGTTTTAACCTTTTTTACACAGTCGGTCGTAATTATCTAAATAGCTGACCATAACACATGACTCTAATTTTAGCTGTATATTCCTAGGCCAGTAGGATTAAAACCCAAATCGGACGTAATTGCAACGAATGGCTTTGTTGTTTTCAAGGCTTCATTTATGGCCAAACGTGAGAATCCTAGGTTTTTAAGTATCTCGGGGCTGGTGGGTGGGTGGATGGTGGTATGGGGGGAGGGGGGGGGTGTAGATGTATCCCATAAAGTTCTGCGGCATTAAATTCTGCATTGGATGAGACTAGACGCATATCTTCTGGACCACCCAATTTCATACTAGTGCTCCCCAGAATTGGACAAATTTTACATATTTACGAAAAATTATCGTTTCAACTTCTGCTTTTTGGGAATATAATTTAAGCAAGTCCATCTACCTATAAAATGACCCATACAAAACTTGTTGTTGTTGTTGTGGTCTTCAGTCCTGAGACTGGTTTGATGCAGCTCTCCATGCTACTCTATCCTGTGCAAGCTTTTTCATCTCCCAGTACCTACTGCAACCTACATCCTCCTGAATCTGCTTAGTGTATTCATCTCTTGGTCTCCCTCTACGATTTTTACCCTCCACGCTGCCCTCCAATACTAAATTGGTGATCCCTTGATGCCTCAGAACATGTCCTACCAACCGATCCCTTCTTCTGGTCAAGTTGTGCCACAAACTTCTCTTCTCCCCAATCCTATTCAATACTTCCTCATTAGTTATGTGATCTACCCATCTAATCTTCAGCATTATTCTGTAGCACCACATTTCGAAAGCTTCTATTCTCTTCTTGTCCAAACTATTTATCGTCCATGTTTCACTTCCATACATGGCTACACTCCATACAAATACTTTCAGAAATGACTTCCTGACACTTAAATCTAAACTCGATGTTAACAAATTTCTCTTCTTCAGAAACGCTTTCCTTGCCATTGCCAGTCTACATTTTATATCCTCTCTACTTCGACCATCATCAGTTATTTTGCTCCCCAAATAGCAAAACTCCTTTACTACTTTAAGTGTCTCATTTCCTAATCTAATTCCCTCAGCATCACCCGACTTAATTAGACTACATTCCATTACCCTCGTTTTGCTTTAGTCGATGTTCATCTTATATCCTCCTTTTAAGACACTGTCCATTCCATTCAATTGCTCTTCCAAGTCCTTTGCTGTCTCTGACAGAATTACAATGTCATCGGCGAACCTCAAAGTTTTTATTTCTTCTCCATGAATTTTAATACCTACTCCGAATTTTTCTTTTGTTTCCTTTACTGCTTGCTCAATATACAGATTGAGCAACATCGGGGAGAGGCTACAATCCTGTCTTACTCCCTTCCCAACCACTGCTTCACTTTCATGTCCCTCGACTCTTATAACTGCCATCTGGTTTCTGTACAAATTGTAAATAGCCTTTCGCTCCCTGTATTTTACCCCTGCCACCTTTAAAATTTGAAAGAGAGTATTCCAGTCAACATTTTCAAAAGCTTTCTCTAAGTCTACAAATGCTAGAAACGTAGGTTTGCCTTTCCTTAATCTTTCTTCTAAGATAAGTCGTAAGGTCAGTATTGCCTCATGTGTTCCAGTGTTTCTACGGAATCGAAACTGATCTTCCCCGAGGTTGGCTTCTACTAGTTTTTCCATTCGTCTGTAAAGAATTCGTGTTAGTATTTTGCAGCTGTGACTTATTAAACTGATAGTTCGGTAATTTTCACATCTGTCAAAACCTGCTTTCTTTGGGATTGGAATTATTATATTCTTCTTGAAGTCAGAGGGTATTTCGCCTGTTTCATACATCTTGCTCACCAGATGGTAGAGTTTTGTCAGGACTGGCTCTCCCAAGGCCGTCAGTAGTTCCAATGGAATGTAGTCTACTCCGGGGGCCTTGTTTCGACTCTTCACGCAGTATCATATCTCCCATTTCATCTTCATCTACATCCTCTTCCATTTCCATAAAATTGTCCTCAAGTACATCGCCCTTGTATAGACCCTCTATATACTCCTTCCACCTTTCTGCTTTCCCTTCTTTGCTTAGAACTGGGTTTCCATCTGAGCTCTTGATATTCATACAAGTCGTTCTCTTATCTCCAAAGGTCTCTTTAATATTCCTGTAAGCAGTATCTATCTTACTCCTAGTGAGATAGGCCTCTACATCCTTACATTTGTCCTCTAGCCATCCCTGCTTAGCCATTTTGCACTTCCTGTCGATCTCATTTTTGAGACGTTTGTATTCCTTTTTGCCTGCTTCATTTACTGCATTCTTATGTTTTCTCCTTTCATCAATTAAATTCAATATTTCTTGTATTACCCAAGGATTTCTACTAGCCCTCGTCTCTTTACCTACTTGATCCTCTGCTGCCTTCGATACTTCATCCCTCAAAGCTACCCATTCTTCTTCTTCTGTAGTTCTTTCCCCCATTCCTGTCAATTGTTCCCTTATGCTCTCCCTGAAACTCTGTACAACCTCTGGTTCTTTCAGTCTATCCAGGTCCCATCTCCCTAAATTCCCACCTTTTTGCAGTTTCTTCAGTTTTAATCTACAGGTCATAACCAATAGATTGTGGTCAGAGTCCACATCTGCCCCTGGAAATGTCTTACAATTTAAAACCTGGTTCCTAAATCTCTGTCTTACCATTATATAATCTATCTGATACCTTTTAGTATCTCCAGGGTTCTTCCATGTATACAACCTTCTTTCATGATTCTTAAACCAAGTGTTAGCTATGATTATGTTGTGCTGTGTGCAAAATTCTACCAGGCGGCTTCCTCTTTCATTTCTTAGCCCCAATCCATATTCACCTACTACGTTTCCTTCTCTCCCTTTTCCTACACTCGAATTCCAGTCACCCATGACTATTAAATTTTCGTCTCCCTTCACAATCTGAATAATTTCTTTTATTTCATCATACATTTCTTCAATTTCTTCGTCATCTGCAGAGCTAGTTGGCATATAAATTTGTAATACTGTAGTAGGTGTGGGCTTCGTATCTATCTTGGCCACAATAATGCGTTCACTATGTTCTTTGTAGTAGCTTACCCGCATTCCTATTTTCCTATTCATTATTAAACCTACTCCTGCATTACCCCTATTTCATTTTGTGTTTATAACCCTGTAGTCACCTGACCAGAAGTCTTGTTCCTCCTGCCACCGAACTTCACTAATTCCCACTATATCTAACTTCAACCTATCCATTTCCCTTTTTAAATTTTCTAACCTACCTGCCCGATTAAGGGATCTGACATTCCACGCTCCGATCCGTAGAACGCCAGTTTTCTTTCTCCTGATAACGACATCCTCTTGAGTAGTCCCCGCCCGGAGATCCAAATGGGGGACTATTTTACCTCCGGAATATTTTACCCAAGAGGACGCCATCATTATTTAATCTTACAGTAAAGCTGCATGCCCTCGGGAAAAATTACGGCTGTAGTTTCCCCTTGCTTTCAGCCGTTCGCAGTACCAGCACAGCAAGGCCGTTTTGGTTAATGTTACAAGGCCACATCAGTCAATCATCCAGACTGTTGCCCTCGCAACTACTGAAAAGGCTGCTGCCCCTATTCAGGAACCACACGTTTGTCTGGCCTCTCAACAGATATCCCTCCGTTGTGGTTGCACCTACGGTACGGCTATCGGTATCGCTGAGGCACGCAAGCCTCCCTACCAACGGCAAGGTCCATGGTTCATGGGGGGGATACAAAACTTATAGAGGAATAAATTCTACGTTCGATGAGAGCAAAAGTGAATGTTTGGACCACACCTTTTCATACAGGCCCGCTTTAAAGGTGGATTCACTCACGTTCATTGTGTAGGTTGTGAGGAAGAGTAGGTAACTTTTTTCTTGCAGCCAGTTTCGTACTGAAGTTAGATAAAGAGTAAAACATATCCTTATAGGACATTATACTACTAGTCTTGTTCCTGGTAAATGCAATAGTATGTTATTTAAATTTAATTTTATTGCAGGATGGAAACAAGCAGATGTAAAAATGACGGGTCTGTGTCCTGTGCGTGAAAAGACAACAGAGGAGAAAGCGACAAGAGGAATAGATATTTGTTTGAGTGCAATAAGAAGATCCTGTGCGTGAAACGACAGTAGAGAAGAATGCGGCAAGAGGAATAGAACTTTGTTGCAGTGCAGTAAGAAGAGACGTGATGGAAAGGATGCTCTTTTTAAGATATATGATACCGTAAAAACTTCATGTCTCCCGCCGTAAATCTCACACCAGGGAGAAATTTCTGAAGAGAATTTTAGTGGAAGTGTTGACGAGTTGCTGTCAGCATCGCGAACACAAGAGAATTTGGAGACTCTGTCTTGGAAAATACGGCTATCACGGGAGACCAGTGGGCGCAAGAAGTCACGTCCCGACCGGGTAGTGATTTGAATGCCAATGAGTGCAGATACCCTTACAACCGCATGAGAAAATTTTACTTCACTGTACGTTCAACAAACATCAAAGGCAGACCCGAAGATGAAGACATCACTACTACCTTATGTTTCCAACTACATTGAGGTCATGGAAGTTGAATGTCAGTTTTCTTTGAAAAGGGTCCTGAAACATTTCCCTGGTCCAAAAGCAATGAGAAATCTCTGCAGAAACGGTTGTATCATCATATATTGGTCAACAGCGGGAGACAGTAGCCTACTCTACCCCCCCATCGCTGAGTACAAGTCTCATCCCAGCAATGGTATAAATCCAAATAGGGAAATGAGGAGGAAGAACTCTTTCGAGTTGTTAGAGCAGGAGCTGAAATAATACGGGAAGATATCCGATCAAAAGTATATCGCCCTGACATTTACCCAAATCCCCAATGCTTTCTGGAAAACTGAGACGAGGATATTCCACGAACTGTATAGATGTTCCTTTCAACCATCAAGAGAGGCAAACGAGGCCAACGGCAGAAATACAGAACCGAAGTAATTCCTTTTCCTCATGCAATAATATCTTGAACTCGACGCAGATCTTCTCATTCATCCCACAAAATTTGGGTTGGAGACATTGTGTCCAGGAAATACGGCTCAAAAGAACTAATACAAATAACAAGTGGACGTGGTTTCTGCTGTTCATACAACGAGGACATGATGTTTGCAGTGTCTTCCATGAACCACCCTCAGAGCTCAAACCACCGAAATCTTTTCTCTCAATGGGCGTTTCACAATAAAAGCCAATGTTGACACAGTTAATGGCCGTAATAATTTCCACTGCATGGCTGGTATCAATTGTGTTAACGCCAGAAATTTCTGCCTCTCCAACTGGTACAGTAATTGCTAAAACAAGAACTGTTCCAAAAGCCAGCACAGCCGGAGAATCAAGTGTAATTCCAGTAGCAACGTTTGAACACACTGGAAACAAAGGGCAATGGATGCAAACCCAAAAGATTACTATACTAGAGTATCTTTGAAGAGCATCTTCTTCGAGGACTTGACGGAAACTCTTCATGAGTGAACATCAAACTGGCTGATTAGAATTAGAGTTTTGGTAAATGGAAAGAAGATACACTTCCAGGCTGGAATAATAACATATACTGAACAATAACATATACTGAACTGTGCTGACTTCGCAGACACCGCTGCTTCCATTCCTTAATGTACTACCCAACAACTGTAACTATCCCTGTACTTGGCCTCTCACTGCAATAAACAAATGCAAAAGCACCAAACAAAATGTCTGTTTTGTTATATTTCACCAGCCTCTTTATCTTAAGGCACATGAGATAGTAGCATCTTTCCTTTTAGACTCCGATTTGGGCACAGTCCAAGGGTTCATCTTCTCATGCCATTGTGGTTGTGTAGAAGAATGGTGAAACATTGCAATTCATCCTAATATAATACTATCTAAATGGACATTACAGCCGAAGTGCCACAAGTATGGCGTTTGATGGCTACAGAGATAACTGCCCACCAAGAGCGCAAGTATGCAGAGCACCTCCACCGAAACAAAAGACACACTACTCCATAGCCGTGACCGTGACTCAGGAGTAAATCCTTTCCAACGACAGAAGTAAAGCGTGTCTCATTAGCTTGCTGACTGAGAAGATTGAAGGTGAAGGCTTCTCAGTAAAGCAAGCTAAAGAAGACACAGGCAATCTGGTTGTTACCACGGCCCCTGAGGTATCACGGGAGCTTGAGAAGGTGGTGGTAGTTGGTGTGGAAATGGGCTTTTTCATCATGCTCAGTGTTCTATCAACACTATCAGCAAACATATATTACGCATAACCTGGAAGAAGAACGACTCCATCAAAAGTACACTCCTGGAAATTGAAATAAGAACACCGTGAATTCATTGTCCCAGGAAGGGGAAACTTTATTGACACATTCCTGGGGTCAGATACATCACATGATCACACTGACAGAACCACAGGCACATAGACACAGGCAACAGAGCATGCACAATGTCGGCACTAGTACAGTGTATATCCACCTTTCGCAGCAATGCAGGCTGCTATTCTCCCATGGAGATGATCGTAGAGATGCTGGATGTAGTCCTGTGGAACGGCTTGCCATGCCATTTCCACCTGGCGCCTCAGTTGGACCAGCGTTCGTGCTGGACGTGCAGACCGCGTGAGACGACGCTTCATCCAGTCCCAAACATGCTCAATGGGGGACAGATCCGGAGATCTTGCTGGCCAGGGTAGTTGACGTACACCTTCTAGAGCACGTTGGGTGGCACGGGATACATGCGGACGTGCATTGTCCTGTTGGAACAGCAAGTTCCCTTGCCGGTCTAGGAATGGTAGAACGATGGGTTCGATGACGGTTTGGATGTACCGTGCACTATTCAGTGTCCCCTCGACGATCACCAGTGGTGTACGGCCAGTGTAGGAGATCGCTCCCCACACCATGATGCCGGGTGTTGGCCCTGTGTGCCTCGGTCGTATGCAGTCCTGATTGTGGCGCTCACCTGCACGGCGCCAAACACGCATACGACCATCATTGGCACCAAGGCAGAAGCGACTCTCACCGCTGAAGACGACACGTCTCCATTCGTCCCTCCATTCACGCCTGTCGCGACACCACTGGAGGCGGGCTGCACGATGTTGGGGCGTGAGCGGAAGACGGCCTAACGGTGTGCGGGACCGTAGCCCAGCTTCATGGAGACGGTTGCGAATGGTCCTCGCCGATACCCCAGGAGCAACAGTGTCCCTAATTTGCTGGGAAGTGGCGGTGCGGTCCCCTACGGCACTGCGTAGGATCCTACGGTCTTGGCGTGCATCCGTGCGTCGCTGCGGTCCGGTCCCAGGTCGACGGGCACGTGCACCTTCCGCCGACCACTGGCGACAACATCGAAGTACTGTGGAGACCTCACGCCCCACGTGTTGAGCAATTCGGCGGTACGTCCACCCGGCCTCCCGCATGCCCACTATACGCCCTCGCTCAAAGTCCGTCAACTGCACATACGGTTCACGTCCACGCTGTCGCGGCATGCTATCAGTGTTAAGGACTGCGATGGAGCTCCGTATGCCACTGCAAACTGGCTGACACTGACGGCGGCGGTGCACAAATGCTGCGCAGCTAGCGCCATTCGACGGCCAACACCGCGGTTCCTGGTGTGTGCGCTGTGCCGTGCGTGTGATCATTGCTTGTACAGCCCTCTCGCAGTGTCCGGAGCAAGTATGGTGGGTCTGACACACCGGTGTCAATGTGTTCTTTTTTCCATTTCCAGGAGTGTATTTGGTCCTAACAGCTTCAAACTGGCAGACAACATCAGAAGGCCTCTCATATTTCTCCACGCCATTAGTGGACATGACACAACTTCATCACTCTTCAGACAGGGCAAGAAGATGGTGGTCAAGTCGTTGGTCAAAAACAAATGTCTGCTAGAAGAAATGAAGCACGAGACTATTGCCGAAGGTCGCTTACGATTTCTAACTATCTGTGGAGGTAGGTAGGAGATACTGTATATAAACTGCGGTTCGACATGTTTTAGAAAGCTCTAAATAGCCTGCCGTCACTGGAGAATGCACCTACAAGTCTCCTCTGGGAATGGCTGGCTTCAGAGTTTGCGGTTGCTCCGTTCCAACATTCAAGGAACCGGTTCCAGAGTCCCTTCATTCCACAAACTGAACAAGGGGCTTACACGTGGTTTTGGGGGTCGAAAGGTTGGGATTAAATACTCATTGATTTGTGCCAACTGTAGAATGGAGTTCCTGTACCAACTCCCTCCAACCAGATGAAATTGATGAAACAGATGTTGACGAAGACCTGGACTGCGCATATGCGGCGAAGGAAATGGCAAATTTTGAGGAGCCGACTTGTGACGAATTCCGAATCCGAAATTAAAAAGTTTGAAGAGCCAGGTGGCCCAACGACAGTCAGATGTCGACGTCTGTGAAATGTGCATGCCTACCTGTTTTTTCCCCTTCTCGTCTTCATACCTTAGACTAAAATTTTTGTTATTATGAAATGTATTTATCACTAATTGATTTCAAGAACTGTGTTTCTTATCTTGCGTTTATCTTCGTATCAGTGGAATGGATCTCGTCACATTGCTTATGAAACCCTTTCCCAATATTATCTTTTTATATGATCTACAATTTTAATATTTTATTATATTACTATTTTTCCTAAGTACACGACTACCACAATCGAGTGGTAACGTAATAAGTTTAATACAATGTAAATAACATTTATTGAAGAACTGCAGTTAGAGTGTTGATGATTGGAAGTGATCCAACTTCAAGATGAAGCTGTACTGAAACGGGTGATTCTAAAAATTCACTTTTGGTCTCAGCGGAAGCAGAATTTATCACTCTATAACGTTTGTATGAATCAGTTTATTGATACATGGATTAGTTTTGATGATATTAACTACACCATAACTTAACACGAAAATTTTCCGTAAACATGTGAAATTTGTCCTACTTTGATAAGCATGGGATGGAAAGGCGTGGTCCAAAAAATACGCTTCTGGTGTCATTCAATAGCGAATGTAATTTATTTATTTATTTGACCGCTGCCATGAACTGCATCAGCAATGAGACCCAGAGAGGGAATGGCTAATTTATTTTTAATTGAGTCTGGTAAAGTGCCTAGGCAGTACAGAGGTGTTACAAAAGACAGAATAACTACTGTCATGTGCATTTTCCTTTACAAGTACAGTTTAGATAATTTAATTATTTTGTCTTTATGGCTAGTTTAGGAAGTTATAGCACTAAATTATCATCTGGTTTAATTACTGTGATAAAAAGGAAGTAACCTTTGTCACAGCTCGTAATAAATTACAATGCATGTAATCACCGTGCGTCATTCATATCAGTCGTTCATTACGTTTGTTGTGAATGTTTATAGTAAAATAATTAACAAAGTATGTATTAATTTTGATGCTAAGAAACAGTATATTAGAATTCTTTCCTATTATTCAACCACTGATCAACCATGCCAGGAATACATTAGAAATCACATCATTTCGAATTTTTATAAGTTGCAGATTAACAAAAGCCTGTTGTCCGATTCTGTCATAATTGGAATTTAAGTAAACTATTTCTTCAAAAAAAAAAACGTGTAAGGCGTTTGAGGAAATTAAATCGCTAATCTTTCCGACTGACCCTGAAACCCAGAGTATCATAATAACAACGAAGAGGTGAAAAGAAATCCGTACCAACAAATTTCCCTCTCTACTTAAATGAGCTTCGAAATCTAGAAATAATGCACAGTACATGTTTTACCACGCGGTATTTTCTTATTTCTATCCCCGTATTCATCGGTCCTCACGTCGCAAAGACGTGCCCTTTTCTCTCCGTTCATTATATAAATTTCTGTGTCCTGTTTATATGTATCTTGAGGCGGTGTTGTGAAAGATACTTGGCAGACAGGTACGTAGAACGAAGAGCGCAACTGCCCACTCTGCTCCCAGTCTCCTCACCCCGTGTGTGAAGAGCCCACTTGTCTCGTGGCGCATAGACTAAACTGCAACAATTTTGACCGAGACCAGCGGTAAACACTTACAGCAATACGCAAGTGGTGCAGAACTAAGACATTAGTGACTCCTTTCCCGGTCACATCTCCAATCTAAAACGCCAAGCTACTACACATTCTGTAACTCTCGGTGTCTTTCTAATATGATCTTTCGTACTTTCCTAACTCTGGGTGATAAAAATGTGGGCTTACCTGTGTCAACAAAGGTAAGAAGTCAATCGCCAGCTGCTGAGCTGCATACAGCTGTGAACAAGACCATAAACTTGCGTGATTCAGGTGATAGATCTGTCCTGATTTTGAGAGTTACGTGTGTGTTACATGCCGCTGGAGATGCTTCATAAATCAAGGCTGTAAATCGGATAAATCAGACAAGAGAAGTGCCGTTTCTTCCTGTGGTGTCACCGCTAGACACCACACTTGCAAGGTGGTAACTTAAATCGGCCGCGGTCCTGTAGTACATGTCGGACCCGCGTGTCGCCACTGTGTAATCGCAATCCTAGCGCCACCACATGGCAGGTCACAAGACACGGACATGACCTCGCCCCAGTTGTACGGACGACATAGCTTGCGACCAGACCTACCAAGTCTTCCTCTCATTTGCCGAGAGACTGATAGAATAGCCTTCAGCTTATTCCCTAGCTACTACCTAGCAAGGCGCCATTTGTATCAGTGCTTATAGCTTACTACTATTCAAGAGATGTATTCCAACAAGAGAATAAAGTTAAGTATATTATTCCAACTACGTACTGTTCTTCTTATTCATTAATAAGTCTCATGTTCCAGTACTTCGCGCCCGTCTGCGTTAGTTTAGCGTGCACTTTCAGCCACTTCATTCTACAAGGTGTTGGCCCAGCTGACGACACATCACATGGCGACGAGAGAAAGTGTTTTTTCTGCTTTGGACTGATTTGTTCTTTTTCCCTTTTTGTGCTCTGATTTGCTTGTGTCATGGCTTCGCCACAATCTCCAGATGTACTGTCCGAATTTTTTCGCTTGCAGAATCAGCAGACGCAGGCGTTATTGGAAGCCCTTGGACAGCTCGTCCAGGGTCACCGTGCGCTGCAAACCGATGCGGCAGCCGCCGCTTCATCGCTACCGCAGCCACACAACGCTGTCGCACCGCCATTTAGGCCCTTTGAGGCCACGTGCGAAACCTGGACTTAGTGGGCCAGCCAGTTCCAGTTTCATCTCGCGGCATACAGAATTCAAGGTAAAGAGCGGCAGCCGTTTTTGCTTTCTTGTGTCGGTGTGTCTACCTACCGTGTGATAGTGAAATTGTTTCCCCGACGCGACGTAGCAACTCTGACCTACGAGGAAATTTTGTCGGCTTTAGATGCCTATTTCAAAGAAACAGTAAATGTAGTTGCAAAACGGTATACGTTCTTTCGTACAAAACGTACGGCCGGTCAGACTAATAGGGAGTGGGTTGCAACTTTGCAAGGCCTTACTAGAGACTGCGCGTTTGCCTGTGAATGTGGCCTCCCATATTCCGATACAATGGTGCGTGATGCAATAGCACAGAACGTTTCTGATGTTCGCATAAGGGAACAGATTTTGAAACTAGTTAATCCCTCCCTGCAACAAGTGATAGACATTTTGGACAGGCAAGACACACTTGACTTTGCTCAGGCATCGTTTGAAACTTCGCCAGCAGTGTGTCACATTAATCGGCCCGCCGGGCCCGCTGCACGGGACGCTAAGCGGCCCTCGCGCCCGTCGCAGCCTCGCTCGCAAACACGTGCGCCGCGTAAGCAAGCAACTGCAGTGAAATCATGCCCGCGGTGTGCAACTAGACATTCGCGTGAAAATTGCCCGTCACGCCAAGCTATTTGCTTTTACTGTCAAAAGAAGGGACATGTTCAAAGTGTTTGCCAGAAAAAGCTTAGATCAGACAATCGCAATAATTCCAGGCCTTTTGCTTCGCGCCGGAATCGCACCCAGGACAATCAGGCTCGTGGACCTTCGCCCATGGACATTAATGTAGTTCATTCCCACCCGTCCAGTGACACTTTAGCTAACAGTGACTGTGTTCGTCCCACCCAAAGTGTGTGTCGACGTCGCAGGAAATCCCGTAAAGTCGCAAGTGCTTCTGTACCTGTATCAGTTCAAATTGCACGTGACAGTCGCTCTTGTCGTCAGCAGGACAATAAACTTTTTGTGGACTTAGACTTTGAAGGCAACGTGATCCCATTCCAGCTCGATACCGGAGCTGCAGTTTCGTTGCTCAATCACGACACGTACAAACAACTGGGCAAACCGCCATTGCGTGCCGCAAATGTTAAGTTAACTAGTTACTCAGGACAGCAGATCCCTGTGTTAGGACAGTGCAGCCTTCTTGCAACGTACAAGGGACAAACAAAACTTGTATCATTTTACGTTCTTCGTTCTTCTACTGCAGTGAACTTGTTTGGTTTAGATTTGTTTCAATTGTTTAATTTGTCTATAGTAAATCAGGTCCTATCAGTGAATCAGACTGTGCCTTCCGCCAGTGTTTCTAGTCTTTGTGAAGAATTTGCAGACATTTTTGCACCGGGCCTTGGTTGCGCTAAGAACTATGCGGCACATTTGGAATTGAAAGACAACGCGCAACCGAAATTTTTCAGAGCGCGCAATGTTCCCCACGCATTGCGTGATGAGGTCGCAAGAACATTGGCCGAGTTAGAATCTCAAGGTGTAATTGAACGTGTGCAGGCTTCTCTCTGGGCCTCACCCTTAGTCATTTTGCCAAAACCTTCCGGAAAATTGAGACTTTGTGTGGACTTCAAGGCAACTGTGAATCCACAACTTGTGACTGCTACTTTTCCTTTGCCCCGCCCGGAAGATCTTTTTGACAAACTGTGCCCGGGAAAATATTTTTCAAAATTGGACCTAGCAGATGCGTACTTGCAGATACCTGTGGACGACGACTCCCAGCGCGTCTTGGTGGTAAACACGCATCTTGGCTTGTATCGCTTCAAAAGACTGCCATTCGGGTGTGCCTCCGCCCCTGCATTGTTTCAGCAATATTTACAAACTATTTGTGCGTCGGTCCCTAATGCTGCGAACTATCTGGACGATATTGTGATCTCAGGACAGACAGAAGCAGAACATTTGCAAAATCTCCGAACATTATTTCAGGTCTTGCGTCAGAATGGTCTTCGCTTGAGAAAGGACAAATGTGTGTTCTTTGCTCGGGACTTACCCTACCTGGGGCATGTCATAAATGCCCAAGGTATACATCCGAGTCCAGAGCACCTCCGTGCCATACAGGACTTACCTGCTCCGCAGAATTTGAAACAGCTACAGAGTGTGTTGGGTAAAATAAATTATTATCATAAATTTTTGCGCAATGCTTCTTCCATTACAGCTCCGCTTCATCGCTTACGCCGTAAAGGTGTTCCGTTCGTCTGGACGACGGAATGCGAACGCGCCTTTCGCCAGTTGAAATCGGCGTTACTTTCAAATACTTGCCTTACGCCATTCGATCCCCGAAAACCCCTTTTGTTGATGGTAGATGCATCGGATTTCGGGATCGGTGCTGTGCTTGCGCACAAAGATGGCTCGCATGATCGCCCTATTGCCTTTGCGTCCAAATTGCTCTCATCTGCGCAAAGAAATTATTCACAGATAGAGAAAGAAGCTTTAGCTCTCGTGTTTGGTGTTACCAAGTTCCATGACTTCTTGTATGGTCGTCACTTTACCATCATCACGGACCACAAGCCTTTGACATCGCTTTTTCATCCGAACAAGCCTGTACCTCCACGTACAGCGCAGAAATTCATTCGCTGGTCACTTTTTCTCTCGCAGTACCGCTACGATATCTTGTATCGGTCCACTGCTAAGCACGGCAACGCTGATGCGTTGTCCCGTTTGCCTGTTGCTGAGGATAAAGCATTCGATTCTTCCGAACTTGCTTGCATGTTCATTGATTCGGAAGCCGATGACGTGGTCGCATCGTTTCCGATTGATTTTCGTCGTGTAGCTACAGCCACAGCTGCTGACCCTGTCCTTGCTACTGTCTTGCGTTTTGTTGCTACGCAATGGCCCTTGTCAAAGTCACGGATCGAAGATTCTTTGGTTCGCCGTTTTTTTGCTCACAAGGAGAGACTTTTTGTACGACGTGGTGTTTTGTTGTTGCGTTCCGATAATGATCAATCCCGAGTCGTAGTCCCACGTTCGTTACAGTCCTCTGTCTTAAAGCTTCTCCACCAAGGACATTGGGGTATAGTGCGTACGAAACAACTTGCTCGTCAGCTCTGTACTTGGTTCGGAATCGATGCTGCGATTACGAATATGTGCTCCTCTTGCGTGGCGTGTGCCGAACAACAATCCGCACCGCCGCGGAAATTCTTTGCATGGCCGAAAGCCACTTCCCCTTGGCAACGCTTGCACATCGATTTTGCTGGTCCATTCTGGAATGCTCGATGGTTGGTTGTGGTCGATGCTTTCAGTAATTTTCCTTTTGTTGTCCGGATGTCTTCCACGACGTCTTCTGCCACAATCCAAGCCTTGTCTGCTATCTTTTGCATTGAAGGTCTTCCGCAGACTCTTGTTTCCGACAATGGCCCACAATTCATGTCCGCAGAATTTCAGTCATTCTGCAAGGCCAATGGTATTCAACATCTGACGTCCGCGCCGTTTTCGCCTCAGTCAAACGGTGCCGCTGAACGATTGGTCCGGACTTTCAAGTCCCAGATGTTGAAATTGAAAGAGTCGCATTCTCGGGAGGACGCTTTGTTACTCTTTTTGTCATCGTATCGCTCTCAGCCCCGCGATGGTCGCTCGCCGGCTGAATTGCTCCATGGTCGATCTCATCGCACCCTGATGTCTTTGTTGCATCCGCCACATCAGGTTCCTGTGCAGCGGCAGACTCCTGCTTTTGCTCCTGGCGACGTTGTCTATTATCGCAACTATCGCGGTTCACAGCGTTGGCTCGCAGGGCGCATTCTTCGCTGCCTCGGCCGCGCGATGTATTTGGTTTTGGGGGCCTCTGGTGAGGTGCGTCGGCATCTCAATCAGCTGCGCCTCTGTCGTCGCCTGGGTTCTGCCGCTCCCCGTCTGCTTTCAGCGACGGAGCCGTCAGGTCAGCGCCTTGGGGACCCATCTACTGGCTCGCCTCATCCCCAGGTGTTACCGACGCTGCCTTCCATTTTGCCTCATGGCGTCGCGCCGCCGCCGCAGCCGCCGCCGCCGGCGCCGCCCGCAGCGGACGCTTCGCTGCAACCGCCTGGCGCCTCCCTGGGTCACGCGCCGCCGCTCGCTTCCCGTGACCAGCCGTCCTCCGCCATGGACCTCTTGCCCGCTCCGGACCAGATGTCGTCTTCGCCCGTCGGGTGCTCCGACCACATGGAGGTCGACCCTTCTGTCTCATTACGTGCGCATACACCTCATGGTGACGTGCACCCTGGACTAGGTTTTCAGGCGTTTCCTAGCTCCCCTCGGACCGAATGGCCGGGTGCGGGTGGCACAGCCTCGCCTGTTGTTAGGCTCCCCACCTCATCGCATACGTCAACATGGGGTCCTCCCCACGGCGGGCGGAAGCCTTATCTCACGACCGTTCGCCGATTTGCGGGGGAGGAATGTGGTGTCACCGCTAGACACCACACTTGCAAGGTGGTAACTTAAATCGGCCGCGGTCCTGTAGTACATGTCGGACCCGCGTGTCGCCACTGTGTAATCGCAATCCTAGCGCCACCACATGGCAGGTCACAAGACACGGACATGACCTCGCCCCAGTTGTACGGACGACATAGCTTGCGACCAGACCTACCAAGTCTTCCTCTCATTTGCCGAGAGACTGATAGAATAGCCTTCAGCTTATTCCCTAGCTACTACCTAGCAAGGCGCCATTTGTATCAGTGCTTATAGCTTACTACTATTCAAGAGATGTATTCCAACAAGAGAATAAAGTTAAGTATATTATTCCAACTACGTACTGTTCTTCTTATTCATTAATAAGTCTCATGTTCCAGTACTTCGCGCCCGTCTGCGTTAGTTTAGCGTGCACTTTCAGCCACTTCATTCTACAAGGTGTTGGCCCAGCTGACGACACATCACTTCCAGCAACAGAGGTACCGCTCCCGCAGTAATAAACTTCAGATAACAACTGTAGGTCTGCGTGGGCGTGGCCCTAAGCCGCAGCGACGCACGTCCGTAACCTGCAGAGTGCTCCAGAAACGTGAGACATTCGAAATGAAATTCTTTCCCTCTCGTCGTATCATATAACGTACGCAGTGGTGAACATACGTGGAAAGCTAAAATTATGTGTCACACGGAAAATCACCTTCTCTAGAAGATGCTACCGTCCCACTTCACTGTGACAGGTACCTCAACGTCTGCTCAGATGTTACATGGCGCTTTCACATAGAACGTCAACGGAACAGATTATAGTGGGAGGGGTGTTCAAGGCGAAAAACATGACGTTGAATATGGCGAAACAGGTGTCACACGCCCGAGAAAGGCTCATTATCGCTTATTGAAAATTGCTATTATAATACTAAATGAAACACAGAAACTTCATGTTTAATGGTCAAGAAACTAACGCATTGGACTTGCTTGGTTCGGACATCAGTTAAATAGGAAAATGTCGGTTAACTCGTAGTTATGCTTGTACTCCAAGTAGCTAGTATTTCTGTAGGTGAAATTCTTCTATGGAATGCTCTCAGAGTTCCTGATTTTAACTTTTTGATGGGCTGTTCATTTGACCATTTTACCATTAAATCTGAGGAGGGTGTTAGAACGAGTGCCTCTCATATATCGCGGGACTACTCCACACTCAGTGCAACTCATTTGAGATCACAGACGTTCAGTCGCGAGTCGACTGTCTGTGCCAGTACAAGGTTTCCTTCCCACAAGGTAGAAAGTGCAAGATTCCCTTAGGGCGAGCTAAGAACTTTGACCGACTACTTCAGCCACTGAAAATACAACACAGGGTAGATTCATTCTGTTTCCAATACGTTTCTCGAGACAGGGCTTACTTCCACCACTTTCGTCACCTTGGGCAGAGCAGTGTGATTAGGCACGTATCCTTGAGGACAATTTACGTAGTGTGAATATGCGGGTACTTGGCAAGGAATCATCCGAGCCTTAGTAAGATCGAAGCTTGCCGCAGATCTTGCACAGGGTATTTATAAATGAATATCGCGGTTTTGACGCTTTATAATATTTATTATATTAAACTTACAGTTATAAATGATATGTCAAATGAAAGAGCAAATAAAACAGTTTTACCAACAACCTTATAAATGTTAAATAATAGCAAAGTACGCGATTGGTTGAACTTCACTGTACCCAAGCGCTGGGTAGGCCGCAAGGGGCCCAATGAGAGAGCTTGCTTTGCATGGCCTCCACGTTCACCCGACCAAACGCCATGCTATTCCTTCCTCTGGGACTTCATCAAGGATCGTGTGTACGTGCCTCCGCTACCAGCACACCTCCCTGAATTAAGAAACCGGATTGAAGCAGCTGTTGCTACAATCACTGAAGATACACTTATCAACGTTTGGGAAGAACTCGGCTATAGACTTGATGTGTGCCGTGTGACAAATGGTGCTCATATTGCACATCTATAAGGTTCTTGGTAAATCTGTTTGAGTTGCTCTTTCATTTGACGTATCATTTATAACTGTAAGTTTAATATAATAAACATTATAAAGCGCCAAAACCCCGATATTCATTTATTAACACTGTAAGTAGGCTGCCTAGGTTTTTCTGTTGGTAAGGCGACGTAGCGCTCCGTATGAAAATCATTGACTGTGCTGTGTGCAGTCTGTGGCTGGTTGGACTCATTGTTGGAATATTCGCTTGTGTAGTGTTGCGCAGTTGGATGTGAACAGCGCGTAGCGTTGGGCAGTTGGAGGTGAGCCGCCAGCAGTGGTGGATGTGGAGAGAGAGATGCCAGAGTTTTGAGAGGTTACTACATATAAGCGGACGATCTGGACGGGCGTCCGTCAGAAAAAGGAAATTTGAAAAGATGGTTGTCATCAATTGATAAATATGTATGATCACTTTTGAACATTATTAAGGGAAATACATTGTTTGTTCTCTATCGAAATCTTTCATTTGCTAACTATGCCATCAGTAGTTAAAATCTTTTATTTAGCTGACAGTATTGGCGCTCGCTGTATTGCGTAGTGCGAGTAACGCACTACCATGCAGTAGGATATTGCCATTGGACAACATGCCTCGGCGGTTCGACTTGATGACTCGTCTATGGTTTTGTAAAGTGGTTTGTTAACGCTGGACATTGATGGTGGTTCCCCATTCCAGGAACTCGACAAGTAGTGGGCCCTTGTAATAAAAAAAAAAGTAGGTGGGTGCCAACAGAGTGTTTTCGCAATCGGAGGAGGAAACTGGAGATTGAAATTTAATGAGCATATCCTGCCGCAACGAAAAACGCCTTTGTTTTAATGATTGCCACTCCAGTTCACGTACCATGTCTGTAACACTATCTCCCCTATTTCGTGATAATACAAAACGTCAGTCCCACCTGATGCGGATCCCACACCGCACAGCAATACTCCAGAATAGGGCGGACGAGCGTGGTGTAGTAGACCTGTTGCAACTTCTAAGTGTTCTGCCAATGAATCGCATTCTTTGGTTTGCTCTACCCCCAATATTATCTATGTGATCGTTCAGTTTAAGTTATTTGTAATTGTAATCCCTAAGTATTTAGCTGAATTTACAGCCTTCAGATTTGTGTGAGTTATCGCGTAATCGAAAATTAGCTGATTTCTTGTAGTACTCATGTGAATAACTTTACACTTTTCTTTATTCATGGTGAATTGCCCACTTTTCGCACCATACAGATATCTTATCTAAATCATTTCGTCCTTTTGATCATCTGATGACTTCACAAGGCGGTAAATGACAGCATCATCTGCAAACAATCTAAGACGGCTACTCAGATTGTCTCCTATGTCGTTAACATAGATCAGGAACAATAGAGGGTCTATAACAATTCCTTACGGAACGTCGGATATTACTTCTGTTTTACTTGATGACTTTCCGTCTATTACTACGAACTGTGAGCTTTTTTACAGTAAATCACGAATCTAGTCGCACAACTGACATACTCCGTAGGCACGCAGTTTGGTTAGAAGACGCTTGAGAAGGGCGGTGTCGAAAGCCTTCTGGAAATCTAAAATTATGGAATCAATTTGACATCCCATGTCGATAGCACTTATTACTTCATGAGTATAAAGAGCTATTTGTGTTTCGCAAGAACGATATTTTCTGAATCTGTTCTGACTATGTGTCAATAGATCGTTTTCTTCGAGGTTATTCATGATGCTCCAATACAGTATATGTTCCAAAACCCTACTGCAAATCGACATTTGTGATATAGGCCTGTAATTCAGCGGATTACTCCTACTTCCCTTTTTGGGTATTGGTGTGACGTGAACAATTTTTAAGTCTGTAGGTACGGATCTTTCTGTGAGCAAGTGGTTGTATATAATTGCAAAATTTGGAGCTATTGTATAAGCGACTCTGAAAGGAACATAACTGGTATACATTCTGGACTGGAGACATTGCCTTTACTAAGTGATTTAAGCTGTTTTGCTGCACCGAGGATATCTACTTCTTGTTTCTCATCTTGGCAGTTGTTCTTGATAGGAATTCAGGAATATTTACTTCGTCTTCTTTTGTGCCGGAGTTTCGGAAAACCGTGTTTAATAACTCTGCTTTAGTGGCACTGATAACAGTGACTTCACCGTTGTTATCGCGCAGTGAAGGTATTGATCGGGTCTTGCCACTGGTGTGCTTTATGTATGACCAGAATCTCTTTGGGTTTTCTGCCAGATTTCGAGACAGAATACGGTTGTGGATATTATTAAAAGCATCTCGCATTGAAGTACGCGCTCTCTTTCGAACTTCAGCAAAACTTTGCCAATGTTGGGGATTTTGCCTTCTTTTAAATTTGGCATGTTTTTTCGTTGCTTCTGCAACAGCGATCTGACCCGTTTTGTGCACCATGAGCGATCAATACCATCACTTGTTAATATGTGTTATATATCTCTCAACTGCCGTCGATACCATCTCTTTGAAACCATTCCACATCTTTTCTACGCTTACGTGATCAGAACTGAAGGAGTGGAGACTGTCTCTTTAAAAGGCGTTAAGAGCATTTTTATCAGCTTTTTTAAATAGATGTACTTTGCGTTTCTTTTTTATGGTCGAAGGTGTTTCGGTATTCAGCATAGCAGCAACTGCCTTGTGGTCGCTAATCCCTGTAACCGACATGATATTCCCTATCTGTCCAGGATTATTTGTTGCTATGAGGTCAAGAATGTTTTCACAACTATTTACGCTTCTAGTGGTTCATGCACTAATTGTTCAAAATAATTTTCTGAGAAATCATTCAGTACAATTTAGGATGACGTATTATGCCTGCCACCGGTTTTAAACGCATAATTTTTCCAACATATCGAGAGTGGACTGAAGTCACCACCGACTATAATTGTGTGAGTGGGGTACCTGTTTGAAATGAGACTCAAGTTTTCTTTCAACTATTCAGCAACTATATCTTTTGAGTCGTGGGGGGGGGGGTCTGTAAAACGATCCAATTAATAGCTAGATTGTTAAGTATAACCTCTACCCATACTATTTCGCAGGAACTATCTACCTCAATTTCACCATAAGGTAAACTACGAGTAATTCTGACAGCAATAAATACTCCACCACCAACTTTATTTAATCTATCCTTTCTGAACACTGTTAGGTCGTTCGAAAAAAAATCGGCTGAATTTACTTCCAGCTTTAGCTTTTCCGTACCTATAACTATTTGAGCTTCAGTGCTTTCTATTAGGGTTTGAGCTCTGGTTCTTTTCTAACACAACTACGACATTTTACAAGTACAATACCAATCGTTTCTACAACCACCTTACTGTGTTTTACCTGCCCCCTTTTAGACAGATGCCCTTTCTATTGTTTCCGGTACGAAGTGCCCAAAATTTGCAAAGATCGGCTTTGTTATTGTCTCAATACCAGTCCGAGATTGTTTATCGTCCGACAGTTCAACATTATAATGTGGACGCACTTTCACGTCTTCCGATTGGCCGTGATACAGACTGATGGTTCTGCTGCATCTTGCTGTCACATCGATGCTCAAGATTCTGAATTACTTCAATCCTTTCCTCTGAACTACAGGAAAATTGCACTGGCCACGGAAGTTGATTCAGAGTTGAAGAATTTGCTAAGGTGCATGCGCACATCTTGGCCTCGCTCATTGCATAGTATAAAGAAATCTGCAGTGCGCCGATGCTTTGCACAACGGCATAGCCTCCCTATACAGAAAGGTGTTATTTTTGTTCAAGCTGATAGTGGATAGTCACTTCTGTTGATCCCCGAAGCTTGGAAAAAAGTAGTAAATTCCCCAAAGACACTGGGGGACTGTTCGCACGAAACAGTTAGCGCGTCGACACTGTACTTGGGAGGGTATGGACGCCTAAATAGAACAGATGACCCCACATTGTCGGGCATATGCGGAAATACAGTCCGCTCCACCACAAAAATTCTCTGCTTCCTTTCAATTGCAATCTCCATGGCAACGTGTGCACATGGACTTTGCGGGTCCTTTTTGGAACATTCTTTGGTTGATTGTGGTATGCTCTTATAGCATGTTTCCTTTTGCTGTGCCAATGAAATGGACAATAACACGTAGCACAGTTCGGACGTTGTCCTCTATTTTTGCCTTCAAGGTTTGCCTGAAGTTATAGTGTCGAACAATGGCCTCAGTTCACGTCAAATGAGTCTGAAATCTTCTGTAAACGCAATAGCATGCAGCATCTAACCAGTGCACCATTCCATCCATAGTCAAAGGGCGAAGCGGAACCCTCATGCAGCAGATGGCCAAACTTCGCTCCGCACACACCAGGGATGAAGCATTGCAAGTGTTTCTCGCCTCCAATCGTTCACACCCACGAGATGGACGATCGCCGGCGGAACTGCTTCACGGCCGCCGCCAACGGACACTGCTCCATCTGCTCCACTCCCCTCAGCATCCGGCGCCGATGGAAGGCCGCAAGTATCGCTTCAGGCCGCATGATATTGTGTTTTTCAGGGCTTTTAGCGGCAGCAGACGGTGGGCGCGAGGCGAGATCCTTCGTCGACTTGGCTCATGCGTGTATCTTATTTCAGGCCCAGACGGATTGTAGCGACGACGTCATAATCAACTTCGCTACTTTCAAGTGCACGGTGAGCCTTCTGTATCTCTTTCCCCAGATTCACGGATCCCAAGGACAGCGCGGCCACAGCAGCCGCCGCAATTAAGCTCACAGTCACATCAAAGCTTACCGAAAACGACTAACAAAAATTAACAAGAAGCGAGGAACATGCACATTATGTCTGAAATCAGTAATTCCGGAAACAGACCTAAATATACATATAATTCAGTGAAAGGAAAGGCAGGACAACAGGCCTGAGAAGACGACAGTACCACTAGTGCTGTAAGTGGAAGGGCTGTAAATGGTCAGTCGGAGGTAGCAGTGTCGAAACCCGGCGTGGGCCACGACATGCTTACTTCAGAAGCTCACATTCAAATCAGAGGTGAAGCGGGATTTTTGGTCATCTATTTGTCGCTACACGAGCGACCGCGTCCTGGAGTAAACAGCCTTACTGGTCTGCTTTTTATTGCTTCTTCACGTGTTAGCAAGGAACATGCAGAAGAGCGCAGGCGTTTGTTTCATAAGGTCATGGATGAGGTTTATTAGATTCTCCAATCAGTTATCGGAACAAATGGCCACTCTGGCCTGTGGCTTAGTTAAGAATCGGATATACACAATAATGAACGGTACTACAGACCACGAAGGTGCCAGATTCTATTGCTCTAATTTAACCCTTTAGGTTGAAGTACTCGTCACAGTGTAGGTGAGGTACAGACATAGGTACATGTGACAAATGTACGATGGGGCCAATAGCTCTAGCCCAACTACTTGTTAGTGCACAAAGTTATAGAGTTGACTTCTCACTTACATGGTATCTACTGTATGCTGTCGTCATCCGAGGCTAGGACTATTGGACTCTCGAACTTTGGCGAACTCTGATGTGGTTGGGGTTTGAGGACCCCTATGTACAGTATTTCAAGCTGTTTACTTCTAGATGGCACGGGACGTCGTCGCTTTTTACCTTCAACTCACAGTCATTGCAATCAGCGGTTTCTCAGTGCGTGTGATCTTTTATTCGACAGGCGAAAGTCTCTTCCACTACGAGCTCCTACCTATGTTATAAGACTTGTAAGTATTATTCATGCTTTGACAATTTTTTTTCTTTCAACCTTTCATGATTCGGACATGACACCTCACTAACCGGGCGAAAATTCAACCGAAAATCTTAGACACTATTTTTACACTTCTTTTTATATAAGTTACATTGGTGTCTACCTATAAATTCAAACCTAAATGCGTTCCTCTTTTCTTTTTACATATAGACATGCATACACAGATTTTTCCACTAATACAGTAAATGCATCTTCTGAGAACTCTCGCAACATCGAATGGAGTTTCTTTCCTCACACCTCTTCATGAGCCATATCTTTTAATGCCGCCATATGTGCAGCTTGAAACGTCCCCTTTGTACAATTATACATAAGACTGTGCTTAACCTGACACACAATATTTTTAGCGCAACGCAATCTGACTTTCAAAAATCCCTACAAAAGAATGGCCCTGACTAACATTAACCTATACCTTTCACAAATCACTTACCTCACCAAAAATCTTCGTTACTCGAACTACTGCAAAACAGCGAGCGCCACTACTGCCAGCTAAATAAAAGATTCAAACTACGGAAGGCACTAACTACTGATAGGCATAGTTAGGAAATTAAAGATTTTAGTAGAGAACAAACAAAGTATTTACCTTAATAGTGTTGAAAAATCATAATATACATAACAGATCATGACATCCAGTCTTACAAATTTCCAAACTCCGCCATCTCTCTCCCCACATCCACCACTGCTGGCGGCTCACCTCCAACTGCGCAACGCTACGCGCTGTTCACATCCAGCTGCCGCTGCCCAACACTACAATGGCAGACAACAATGCAAACTAGCCACAGACTGCACACAGCACAGCCAGTGATTTTCATACAGAGCGCTACGTAACGTTGCCAATAAGAAAACATAAACAGCCTACTTACATAGCCCCCATGCTCCCCACAAAAAATTTTACAAATTGTTTTGGGCAGTGGCCAATAATGATTTGATAAAATTTTCCATAATTACAATAACAAAGAAATCAAATGCACACACTTATTGATACAATGTTGGTCAAAAGCTAAAATTTTCTCACAGTCCATAAAGACAGTCCAGATTGTTCATCACAGTAAAATTGCAGTGTTTTTCTCAAAGTCTGAGGAGTAAAAGAAAATGCACACGGAAGTAGTGGATTTCCATGCAGTCTTGAAGAAGTAGTGTTGTCCTTCGAACAGAAAGACAATTCTGACTCTTGACATGCTGACAGGTAATGGGCCACAACAGAGCAAACACACAGCAGAGTCATTCGACGTTTTGAAGAATATTGGTAGGTAGGTCATCACAGAGTAGACCCACTGTAGTCCTGGTAGAGAGTATGGTACTGGTAGGCCACCAGAGGTGCAGACCCACTGTAGTCCTTGTAGAAATAATGGTATTGGTGGGCCATCAAAGATGCAGACCCACTGTAGTCCTTGTAGAGATGGCTAGCAGCCATCCGTTGCGACTGTGCAGGTGCACAATCACCATCGAAGATTCTTGCAGAGAATATAGCAAGTCCATAAACCACCACTTGTGCACGCACAGAACATTTTTTTTCAAATGTCCTTAGAACTAGCAATGCTGTTATCCAGTCCCTTGCTGAATTATTAACACACATGCAAACACTATCAGTCCCTACTTCTCACATATTGTCCATATACTATGACCAACAGAAATGTGTGCAGTGAAATGTAACTTAATTTGAAGAACTGGTGTCTATACAATTATAAATTTACAACATGAAAATACAATTACAAAGGTACAAAATACATCATTAAAGAACAGATAACATTTGTAGTAAAACAGTCTTTACAAAACAATCGAAATAACATATACATCAGTGTTACAGGAATTATGACATAAGTAAATACATAAAAGATCAGAATAACTTTCGAAACATCAACTTCACACATGAGCATTAAAACAAAACAGAATAAATAATGTCTAAGCATCTTTACAAGGTAAATAACATAGTATTTGAAAAATTCTACAACATAACTTTTATTAGCTAAACACATAAAGACAGGAAAAACAGAAATATACAAGAGTACACAAACACATAGGGGGATAACACAATGGATAGGACAGGGTTCGTTTTCAGTGTACTGCAGTCCAACCCAAAACTTCATTCCATAGATTGTCCCTCTTATTTCAACATTTGCTCCAGCCAAAAAAAATATCCTATCCAAGCATGCTTTCTGTATTTATATGTTCACATATTTCTTACCTCATTATTTATTTTCCATTATCTTACATCATTTATTTCCAAGAAAATCCTACCTAAACTTGTTGTCTCTAAACCCTACTTTTTTGTTCATCTCCTCTTTCAAAATACTTTTTTTGGCCAAACCATATTCTTATGGCTTCTCAATGCATTTCTTCCAATTCATCACAACTCATTCTCTTATATAGTCTAACCCCTCTTAAGCTTACTTAAATCTACTGAGCTCAGATGCTAAACTAAGGGACGAGGCAATGCAGCAGCACAAAACAATTAATACAAATAGCAATGACAAAAAAAATACAAATGGGCAAAGCAATTGCAATATTATACTAATATAAGGCACTGTGCAGCAAACAAGAAAAACAAATCAGTAGTAAAACTGGCTTAACAGAGTAATACAAAGTGAAATTTAGTAGCACTATGCCTGGCAAATAGCAGAAGCAAATGCAATAAATTATATCTAAACATGACAAAGCTCAAGCAGAAAAATTAGTACACTAAAGACAACAATGCAGATAAGGGAAATGTCTATTCACATCTTAATATCTATGTCATTAAAGTGGTGCACCACAACTTATTCTACAAAATAAATTACCAAGTACTTGAAAAGAAAATTATGAATGCAGTTCCTGTGAAGGTAAATGTCTTTTTGTGCTCCCTCATTTTTTTAAAAAAAATTATTACTTTCTCGATCTGTAGACAGAAAATATTTATATTAGTACATCTATAAAATTTTGTTTTAACCAATGCTGCAGTGCAGCTAGAAACTAGATATTAAACAAAATGAGTAAATAAATACATAAAGCAAGCCATATGGCATTTCTCTCAACTAGCAAGACAATAGATGTAAAAATGTTCCTCGTCATTTCATTAGGCAATTTAGTAAATATCATAAATTAAGAGCTCCACAGTGTAATCATACGTTTTCAAGTTCGACCGTGTCGTTTTTGCGATGCTTTCTACAAAGGAACGTCAATAGCGAGGATAATGGCCTCCCTTTTTTTTCTCCACATGTGCCTCTGAAAGGGACACGATAATGGCTTTTTTTCCAGGCGACTGTCGCCCAGCTGGGTGCCCACAACGCATTACGTGCAGGTGGTCACTTAACATTCTTACCGAAATATTTACGACACCAGTTTCCGGTACAGTGGCAGTCACATATAAAAAATTTCACAGGTCAAGAATTTGCATTACAAATGTGTAGAAACAAAATCCTATGAATATAACAGTGTGCAAAAAATTTTCGCCTGCATTGTGATACATTCACGCATTTACACACATTTCATAACTCTTAAAGTACGATTCTTGGTTTCCAACATCCTTTTCCACAAATCAGAGTCCCTAACCACTACTCATTATTCCTTACCTTATTCGTCGACATTTCTTCAATATTTCATCATAATAAATACATATCATAATAAACATTCCTCAATAACATAATACATATCGTCGTCGTAATAATAACATCATAACACCGCAGTCAAATCTCAAAAACGATGTAGCTTTCTGCAATAATTTAAAAACCTAAAAAAATTCTCTGCTCATTTCAATAGTGTCATCTACCTCAAACGTACTTTAAATGTCATGACCGATACCAAATACATCATTCAAAGCTCTCATAGTATCACAATGATTCTGAAAAAATATGAAGAGTTCACAAAGTACATACAAAATACAATTTCATAAATGTGAAGTTACCCAACTGTGTAATTGCGTAAACATGTGTCACTGATGTAGTAAAAAGAATGTTTGTTTCTCTGTTAAATAATCAGGTAGCTGTGTAATTCTGTTTTGGAGAAATATGGTTCAAAAAATGGTTCAAATGGCTCTGAGCACTATGGGACTCAACTTCTGAGGTCATTAATCCCCTAGAACTTAGAACTAGTTAAACCTAACTAACCTAAGGACATCACAAACATCCATGCCCGAGGCAGGATTCGAACCTGCAACCGTAGCGGTCTTGCGGTTCCAGACTGCAGCGCCTTTAACCGCACAGCCACTTCGGCCGGCGGAGAAAAATGGTACCGATGTGTAAAGTTGTATAAGCAAATACCATATTAGCTAGGGCTCCTTGTACTTGCCAAACACATGGTACACAAAGTAAGGGTGTACCCCCCTGAGGATTAATGTAATTATACCCTCAGGTGTTACAGATTACAGCAATGGAATGAAATGTATCATGGAAAACCTTTGTATCATTGTACTTCAAATATCTTTAAAAATAAATGATTTAAGTACAAAATTAATCACTCAAATACGTGTCCTGTAGCGCTAAATGTGCGTCTTGCTGTAAGATAATCTCTGTGGAAGTGTCGTAGTTATCGTCCTCCGAAAGCTAAGTTCTGCAGAAGCCAATGTACTTACCTCATGATACACCAAATTTCAAGTAAACCAAAATGTTGCATTAAAATCTCATTAGCAGTATTGGTAAATGTTCTAAGTATGTGAGCCGTATAGTCGTTATGTAATCGTGCAACTAACAAGCAAGAATGTACACACACAATTACACTGTGTCGTCTGTTCGCAATAACAATGCATTCGTAATTTCTGTTTAAATAAGTTCTCTTGGTTCTTGACTGGATATTTAACTTCACAACATTGTTGCATATTAACAGATTCTAACTCTGACAAAGCATACTAGAAATGTAAAGTGAAAAATTTTATGGCAAAGACTAAGTTAAAAAGCAGATCATCTCTCAATAAACGATTTTACATGTGAAATGTGGTTCAATCCTTTACCCTTTCTAGTACGGAGAGTTTCAACTTCAAAGTAATTATCATGTTGTATACGTCGGTAAAGAATACTGGAATTTTTCTCAAGGTTAGCGTGTATGCTATTTTTCCCTGAGCCAGCCGGCGCAGGTGGATGCCTGCGGTGCGAGTCATTGTCTGTTTCTTTGTTGGCGTGCGTCGTTATTGGGATTTGGAGACCTAACTTCTACAAATTCACCTTGTCGAGAGGACCCTGCTCTGTTTGAATCCCGCCAGTTCTGATGCACTTCACATCTGTCGTTACAATCATATCATCTGTCGTCATGTCGGTAGATTCCATAGTTTCTTTCTTGTCGGTCACAAGGTGGAGAATTTCTCCCTGAATCGTAACTGCGCACTGAACTGTTGCGTCTGGAGTTATTCTGTCTCCCTTGATAATAATTATTTTGGTTCCCATATTGTCTGTTTCGCTGATTGTCTCTGTGATAGTCATTACCACGGGGAGGTGATCTTTCCCTGTAATTATAACTACTCTGCCAACGGCTGTCATACAGGTGGTGTCTGTTTTGGTCACGATTTGTGTTTTACAATAGCCTCATCGTGTCCAGTTATCATTTATTTCATTGTGGAATTGTGACGGATGTGACCTGTAACTGTTGTGTTCCTGTTTTCGCATTCCGTGATTGTCAGTGTCAATTTCCAACTCTTGTAAGAGTCCCTGAAAAGCTTCAATGTTATCTTTGCAACGTCCTGCCAAAATAATATGTCGTAAATGTTCAGGTAATTTGATTAAGCAAATGCGGATGAGTTCTGAGGGGCTGTATGGGTTTGACAGGTACTGATTCTTGTGCAACATGCCTTCAAAATATTTCACAAGAGGGAAAATTCAGATTGTTCGAACTGTTTCATCATTATGATGCTATGTTTTACTCGGTATTGTGTAGTTTGAGACCAATATGCTGAGAGGAAGGCACGGTAAAATTCTCCTTCACTGTGACAATCATGAATGACCGATCGCATTCTTACAGCTGGTTCATTCTCTAAATAGCCACACATAAATTCTAATCTGTGCTCTAATGACCAGTTGGGAGGAAAACAATGAGAGAATTGATGGAGCCACGTTTGTGGATGAATGTCGCTGCCATAATTCTTAAATGTTTTGAATTTACGTGTAGTAATGAACAGCTTATAGTCAAAATCTTGATGTCGGTGAGTCGCATATCGGTCATTGTTACGTCGTTTCGGCGGTTCCATTTCAAAATTCGGTGCACCTTGCCAATTTCTTTCATAATTTCCGAAATGCGCTGTGTTATTATTTTGTGGCTGTTCCGTATTTCTATGTCCCTCGTATTGGGGCGCGAGTGTCCTCTGAAATACGTAATTCTTGTATTACCTGTGTCAGCTGATCTTGTACTTCCCGGATTTCTCTTTGGTGTTGCGTATTAATTTGATTCTGATTTTGTTTGAATTTCCTAATTTGTTCGCACTCTTCTGTGTCATTAAAGACTACCGGTTTTGTGTCATTCAGATTATCATCTACCTTCGTAGATAAATTATTTAGCTGATCCGAAAGTTCAACTACTTTTTCTGATAATGAACTAATTTCCTCCATGTGTCTTTCTGAACCAATTTTCAGAGTATCTACTGTGTTCTTTAAGTTTTCCTGAGTTTTTGCAACTTGCGTAACCGAATCGGTAGATGCAACTGAGTCAATTTTAGCTTGCAAGGTCTCATGATTTTCATGAACAATAGTTTGTAGTTCTTTTATGGCTGCTTCGTGATTCTGTAAAGCATTTTCATGCCGCGAAAAAATAGGTTGAAAATGCTCACAAATTTGTGTTTTTACGTCATTACAGACTTTTTGACATTTCGATTCAATGTTATGTAACTCAGTAGTTAAATCTTCATGTGTTTGTTCAAGCTTATTTTCCACTGAGTCTAACTTTTGAAGCTTTTGTTCCATTGCGTCTAACTGTTGCTGTGTTTGCCTCTGGTGTTGTTCCATTGTGTCTAACTTTTGAAGATTTTCTTCCATCATGTCTAACTTTTGAAGATTTTGTTCCATTGTGTCTAACTGTTGCTGTGTTTGTCTCTGATTTTGTTTCATTTGCTGCATTAATTGCAGTAATAATGTATTAGTGTCTGGAATCTGTTCCTCTATGCATTTCGGCAGTGCATTTGCACCGGCAGCATTCACATTTTGACAAACAGAAAATGTGTTTTGACATATTTGAGAAAACGGTGAGGCCCCAAAACCTGAATCTACAGTATTTGCAAGACTGTGTCCTGTCATTTCGGATTCCTGAGGCGAGCTGTTGCCGACCGATCGAACGATAATGCTTCCCTGTTCACTAATTGTTTCACTGTCTAGGCCATTATTTGCCGCCCGCTCCATTTCCCTATGCACAATTACCAAATTACTACTTTGAATGGCTGTTAATTCATTACACAATGGCGCTGATAAGCTACGCTCGTCGTCACTATTATTACTCAGTTTACTTTGGAGCCTAGTGTTACGTTTTTCACACGCCATTATTGTCACAATATTTCACACGATAACACAGAAAAGCACAATTTGAAGAGCAAAAATAAGAAAACACATTAACATAGCACTGAAAATAATATCTAGTTAATTGCAAGCGCAGCTGCGAAATACTTGGTGCAAATCTACATGCATGCCACAACTGATTTACTGTACAACAATGAAAGACTGCAACTACAAAGGAAATTCTCTCTATAATTACGCGCTAGCAATAAACAAAAGCTACACTAATTACACAAACTACAAGAAAAAATCGGAAGATTCCAGTGAGGTATCCCCGGCTATGGGTCAACATATGAAACGTCCCCTATGTACAATTATACGTAAGACTGTGCTTAACCTGACACACAATATTTTTAGCGCAACGCAATCTGACTTTCAAAAATCCCTACAAAAGAATGGCCCTGACTAACATTAACCTATACCTTTCACAAATCACTTACCTCACCAAAAATCTCCGTTACACGAACTACTGCAAAACAGCGAGCGCCACTACTGCCAGCTAAATAAAAGATTCAAACTACGGAAGGCACTAACTACTGATAGGCATAGTTAGGAAATTAAAGATTTTAGTAGAGAACAAACAATGTATTTACCTTAATAGTGTTGAAAAATCATAATATACATAACAGATCATGACATCCAGTCTTACAAATTTCCAAACTCCGCCATCTCTCTCCCCACATCCACCACTGCTGGCGACTCACCTCCAACTGCGCAACGCTACGCGCTGTTCACATCCAGCTGCCGCTACCCAACACTACAATGGCAGACAACAATGCAAACTAGCCACAGACTGCACACAGCACAGCCAGTGATTTTCATACAGAGCGCTACGTAACGTTGCCAATAAGAAAACATAAACAGTCTACTTACAAGCTCTGATTCCCTGACGTCCAGCTATAGGCGAATTATGAAATTGCATTAGGTAGCTCTCTTCTCATATTCACTAATCACCGGGTGCACAAAGCGCTAGGGTTAGTCTCTGCTACTGCTTTACGTGACCCTAATTTATTTTCTAATTCGTGCATCTGGTGCCCTATCTCTTTCCTTTAACCTTTGGATGCTTGAAGTTCTAAATTTTGCATTTCCCGTTGGTATCTTGCTTCTATTTCTCTCTTCCTCTTTGCTACTGCTGCCACTATTTGGCTAAAAGAGTCGTGGCAGCAGACAAGAGTGTTTGTTCATCAGAATAAGTGGTTAAATGGCTAATTTGAGCCAAGTATCCGGACCAGCACTCATACTGTTTGTTGAAACTGTGGAATGGTGAAATGGCTGATGGAGGCTGCAGCTGGGGCTGCTGCGCTGCTTGTAGATTCTGCTGAAGAAGCCATGCCTGTGAGGAATTTGGATTAGATGCCGCACACAAAATAACACAGTCGTCTCACTAGTTGTGTCCGGCTGCAATCAAAAGTCCACACACTGATGTACTAGACATATAAAAAGAAATAGCGATAAACAAATAACAAGTAACAAGGGTGGGTAGGCACAAACAAACATTAATACTGTAACTTACGCAAATCGTATCCCATCCTCGTCGCCAGCTGTTTTATCGTACTTTTGATAGAACCACAGATGGTGATTTTACTTTTCGTCATCATCAACTATTTATAGTGCGGTGAGGGAAACACTAGGAGACGAGAACGGGGAGAACACTGAAACACTGATAGTGATTAGTGACAAGAACACACACATTTATTGACGAATACTCAACTTTGCACAGATCGGCTCAGACAGCAGACCCTGAAGTTCAACTGCTATGCCAGAAGGTTCACTGAAGACTGGCTGGCGTGGATTCGCTAGTAGCAGGCAGTGCGAAGTACACAAGTTGAAGGCGGCCTTTTCGGTAGTTATAAAATAAATAAATAAAATAAAATAAAATATTAATTATGTATAATAGTGATAGTGATTGGTTGTAATAAACGTTGCCTTATCTGGAGCGTGGACTTTTAATTATTCGATATCAGACGCTTGACAATGGCTATTTGGAAAAGGCAATGTAACTCGTAGATGACCGTGAAAGAAAACTAAAATAATCGGACTTCGTAATTAAATCGTTTCCAAAGACTGCTGCGGTAGGTACGGACTCATGATCTAATCTCAATATTACAATGATTTGCCAGCCATGCCAATACGTCGTACAGAGGTGATTGTCTACTAAACATAAAAAAGTTACACAGTTAGTTAAATCAGATATATTCAATGAAATAGCCTACAGTTCATAATCCTACTTACTTTCATAAATATAAATTCATTACAGAATCGAGTGCCTAGTGTGGTTGCAACTCGCAGTATTCTTCTATAACATGAAAATATGGCGGTGTGCCAGACAATAAAATAAAATACGTGCTTCTCGCACCACTTCTACCTGAGCTCTCCCCTCTCTTAATCAAACATAAGAGTAACGTAATTATTCTTTTGTCTTTATCAGCGACACAGCGCTGCAGTTGTGTGCCATAGGCTTTATTTATTAGTCACTGATTATTTATTTAATTAATATTTCGCGTTTCCGCGGAAACTCACGCTCGGCATGCAAATGTGCCTTTATATTGCCCCCTGAATTGCGAGGCGAAAGGACACACCTGCAGGCGAGCAATTCACCTAAAGGCACAAGAAAATCTAAGTTATCTACAACTATTCATATGACTTACATTACACACATTATACACATTATATACAAAATTTGAATGACGCGGGTGCGCCGTAAAAGTTCTTATGTTGGCAGATAGAATGCGCGCATGCGCAGAAGCATCTGTGTGACTCCGGCAGTGCCGTTATATCATACAGTTAGATCACGCGGCACAGTAATGCAGTTCACATTGTTCGTGTGCGCGCGTATCTTAGTCGTTGCACAAAGAAAATATTCAACCAAGATTACATATGAAGACTACATTCTATAACAGGTAACTTAGTTTTAAATTTACAATATTTGTTATATCACAATACAACTCAGATTGTTGAATGTTCTTAGTTACATAGTATTGTTTTGAAATACTTCAAAGAAAAATGTCCGTATGTTTCAGGTGCGTCGACCTATTCACATCGTGTCGTTATTACAGTTCATATTCATCTGCTGCACAATAATTTTTTCACAGGTTAGTTTCATCGTTGTATAACAACGTGATTAAAACATAAGCGTGTCCATTTCCATTTCCATTATAGTCGTTGTGATGCAGTTCGTTGTGACTAAAAAAAAACATTGTTTATTACAGATCTGACGTGACCCGTTAGTAATTGGTCCACGTGCAGTTCGTTTTTTACATTCCGTGGAAGCTTGGTTGCAGAACCTCGGACGGTACATAGCTGGCGTGGATCCTTGGACAGTCCAGGTAAGAGTGTCCGTCACATTTGGAGAACATTTCATTCCCTGAAGTTCCAACCAAAATTCTTCCACCCGTCGTGTTGTTTTCTGGACAGGCACTTTGTGTCCGTTTAATCCAGTTAACATATTGAAGTTAGATACTGTAGTTTTGTCACTAGACGATGCACGAATTATGCACTTCACATTTTCAGTTTTTTTTTTTTTTGCTGAATATAGCTCACCTAAATGTTCGTAGTTATTAATCAAAGAAATGGTTCATCGCGTTTACATAGGTACGATGCATAATGAATGTCATTAACAGTTTCTTGCCCATAGGTTTCTGCGTAGTTGCAGAGTTAGTAATGTTCATTAATGTGCGTGAACAATGGTTCACTATGCAATGACCTTTTGGCACTCGTTTTGTTCAAATTTCTTTTACATAGTAACAGTTACATTATACATCATTGAAAGAGAAGAAAAAAAATATAAGTAATCATACATACACACGTCACATATTTTCTTAGCATAAATATAATACAGTTGCACATAAACATGTTTACATCATTATTACATAGCTATAAATTATCTCATTGTGTCATATTTGATTACATGAATTGCAGATATTTACGTCCTCTTTATCAGTTTTGCTGGGATTTTATCGATGTTTATTTTGTGATGTCATCTGAAATTAAGATAGGTTAGACAGGCGTTTTCACTACTCAATAAATATTCAAAATAATAAGAGACGGAAAACTGTTCGATTCCTCGCGTTTTGTGCGTGTGTGTATAGTGTCTGTGTGGCCTTGGCTACTGGTAGATGCTTTTCTTGCTGAGAGATGTGCGTCTAATCTATTTCTCGAAGTAAAAGATCGCTTCACAGATGACGTCTGTCGGTTCGTCAGGTGTCATACCAAGTCAGTGGTACCTACAGTCACAAATGTTCCGTGAAAAATTTATGTATCATTCACTGCTACGTAATCATAAATTTTACTTTAATATTCAGTCTTCTCGGTGGTGCCGCGGCGTTGAAAGAAAAGTTCTTCTGTCTTCAACTGCGTCACTGGAACCGCTGAAATGAAAATTTCTATACTGCTTATTATCTGTGCTGTAGCAAACAGAGTTTTGCGAGTTGCTTAGCAATATTTTCATGGGTATGACTTTGACATTATTTAGCATGAAATGCTCTAAGATCTCGGTGTGCGTATAGCCCAATAATTTTGTTAGTTCTAGGATGTTGTAACAGATACGCACCAGGATGCGGTATGTTAACAATCATATAAGGTCCTTCATATAGCAGACGCCACTTAGCATTGCGTCGTTTGAGTGCTACAGATTTGTGATGAGTACGAAGTAGTACAAGCATTCCTACCTTGAATTCTTGTTTTCTTTTTATTATGTTTCTGTGATGTTTGTTTCGTATCTGTGCGTGATGTGTCAGTGTAGTCAAAACTTCTTTTATTTTCTGTTCAGGTGTGATTTCCTTGTCTGACAACTTAGGTAATGGTTCTATCCACTGATCGTTCTGTTTGCAATTGAACATGATCTCGTTAGGTGTGTAATTTGTATCGTAAATATTTAAGTTATTGTGTACGTCTTCGAAAAGACTTAGGTAGGACACCCAATTAGTATGTTTTGATGAAATATAGGTCCTCATGAATCGGTTTAGTTCTCGGAAAAGTCTTTCAGTCGCGTTACATTGTGGACTAAACTTTGAAATAAATATACTTTTAATGTTATTGTCCTTCAAGAAATTTCTCCATTTGTACCCAGAGTAGTATGCTGCATTATCTGACAGAATTGCTTTAGGTTTTCCCACTGTAACGTCTAGTAATAAACAAAGACAATATATTGTGTAATAATGAGAATATTAGATGTGTCATATTGTGTCATTGTGTAAAATTATGTATTTTTTCCTTATTATTTATTTCTGAGAACGTCTGCGTCGGCGAGTAATAAGACCGACACAGAAGATAAATGTTGTACAGAGATCACAAAATGAATTAGTATATAATGCATGATGTAAAGTAAAGTCTTTGTCTTCTTAATCTGGAAGCTGTGAGAGAAAGATCTCCTGTTGTTGTCGTAGAAAGCGAGAAGGTAGCATTCTTTTGTCGAGATTGGGAATTGTACGCCATTACGTGTGCATTTACACAGGTCTGTAATTGTTGGGATATTTAAATGTTTCAATAGAGTTGTTTAAATGAAAACGTGTATTATTTAATTGTTAAAGCTTGCTTGCCTATTATCCCATCCTGTTAAGATATTTTTCAGTTATATAAAAAAAATTATTATCTGTGGAGCTGAGCTGTGTGGAGAAAGAAGAGCCGCTGACGCGGCGTATTTAAACGACTTACAATATCGTCGAGTATACCGCAAGGAAGCGGTAAAATAATAGTAGAATAATATTATTTCTTTTAGCTCCCAGGCTGGCAGTGAAGATCAGCAGATTTTATGATGTGTTGCAGGTTGACGCGGGCTGCTGATAGGATATAAATTACAGTGCAAATAATTTAATGTACTTACCGAATCTGATAGGAATCTTGCTGTGCTCCGTTCTGATCTGGCTAAATTTTATAGTGATAACGTAATTTTCTTTAATGAGAGTCTCATGTTCTTGGGCTAGTCGTGGTATGAAACAGCATTCTAGTAAGAAATAAAATCCACTGCAAACTTGTGTTTTTGAACGATTGTACGAACTGTAACATCAGTGATCATAAAACAGTAATTTCAACTTTGAATAACTATGAAGTAGGAAAGAGATATTGATCCATAGCATGGGTTGCAGTTACTAAAAATCGTTCTTTAAATTGTAGACCAGATCCAGAACAATAAGACTTCCATAGAATCATTTTATTTTACTAAAAGGTAACGATGATAAAGAAATTAAAGGCACAGCATTGTTAAAAGAATTTCTCGTCACTCTTTCCATATATGCGTTGTTACGCTAATAATAATAATTAAAAAATAAATAAATGAACCAAAGAGACTAACAATTTATAAAAACAATTAACGAAAGAGTAGTCACAGGGACGGGAAACCACGTGCGTCAGGTAATCACTTGAGAATCTTCGTATTATAGCATTTGCAGTGGCGGATTTTAAAGCATAAAGTTTTACATGTTTAGAAAATATATCGTAAAAAGCTAAGATATATTTGACACCTCCAGAGCTTGCTGGATGCGGTCCACTGATGTCAGTACATAGAATTTCCAGGGGTTTACTCGGCAAAATAGAATGTAAATCTGTTTTTGTGGATAAATTCTGAGGTTTTGATTTTTGACATATGACACATGTTTTCAGTTCCCTGTAAATTTTTCTTCTCATATTGCTAAAATAACAGTATGTGCTGAGCTTTGCCAAACACTTTTTCGTCCCATAATGACCCCAAACTAAGTGTGTGTGCCAAATCAGATTACGTTCAGACTCTTTGGGAATGCATACACACCAGTTAGTAGCATTTGGATGTTGGCGATAAAATAACACATCATTGTGTAACTTGTAATACCTAGTCAAAGGATGATTGTGTTTTTCTACCAGTAATGTTATTATCTTATACCAGTGAGGATCAGATTTTTGCAATTTAGCCATGTTTCTGCACATATCATTATAATATTGGTGATACTGCTTGTCTTGCATTAAGAGAATCCTGTAGTCATTTATATTTTCTAAGTCACTGTTGGTTTCATTCATACCTTGTGGTAGTCTAGACAAAGCGTCGGCAATGGTGTTGTCCTTACCTTTTATGTACTTAATTTCAAAAGAGTAGTTCTGAAGAGTAACTGCCCATCGTGATAGTCTAGGATGTACAAGTTTACAAGTTAACAAAAATGTCAGGGCCTGGTGATCGGTATAAATTACTGTATGTTTTCCAAATAAATAATAATTGAATTTCTTACATGCCCAGACTATGGAAAGTGTTTCTAACTCAGTAGTGGAGTATGTACGCTCACATTCAGTTAGAGTACGACTTGCAAACCCAATAATTCTTATCTGTTCCTTTTCCTTATTCTTTACAACTTGAAATAAGCAACAGCCCAAGCCAGTACGTGAAGCGTCACAAGTCATACAAAAATCTAAATTGAAATTTGGATGGCTCAATATGTTTGCATTCACTAAAACATGTTTAATTGTATTAAAGTCATTCTGGCACTGTTCCGACCAGATCCAAACTTGATTCTTTCTGAGTAGATTTAGCAGATGTTTACTGTTCAAAAGTGGTTGTGGTAAAAAACGTCTGAAAAATGAACATAGCCCAAGGAATGATTTTAACTGCTTTTTAGTTCGAGGGCTAGGAAAGTTTCTGATAGCATCTAATTTACTGGGATCAGGACGTATGCCCTGTGAATTAATGATATGTCCTAAATATTTTATCTCACTGCAACCAAATTTTGATTTTCTAAGATTGGCTGTGACTCCAGCTTGTGCAAATTTTTCTAAAATTCTTTGAAGTGTGTCAACGTGTTCATTCCAAGACTGTGTAGCTATCAGTATATCATCTACATAGTGTGTGACTGTCTCAACTAAATCATCGCCAAGCACGGTATCCAGGGCTGTAATGAATACCCCAGAACTGACATTCAGTCCGAAAGGTAGAACACAAAACTGATAGGTTCGCCCCCCGAACATAAATGCAGTATATTTCCGAGAATCAGGAGTGATACCTACTTGCCAAAATGAATTAGCGAGATCTATTGTGGAAAAATATTTTGCATCTAGAAATTTTTGTAATTGCTCTTCTAAATTTTCGGGTTTTGTGTGAACCGGTAAAATTATTTCATTAATTGCTCGTGCGTCTAACACTAGCCTAATGCTACCATTTGATTTTTTGACAACAAGTAGAGGACTACAGTAAGGTGAGGTGGATGGTTCAATGACCTTCCAGTCTAACATTTGTTTTAATTCTTGCCACACAGCAGGTCGTTGAGATAACGGTACGTTATATGTCTTGTGGTAGAAGATCTTGTGAGGCTTAACTTCAATCCTGTACACATACGTGTTGATAACACCTAATCGTTTGGTAAAAACTTGTAAATATTTGGATAACACTTCCTGTAGTTTTATACGTTCATGTACACTGAGAGCTGTAGCTTCATTTATCTTATGATCAAGCAATGTTTTCAAGTCCATTAGCTCTGTGTCAGATGAGTGTGTGTGCGTGTCTTGAATGTCATTGTCAAGTACTAACTGAACCTTGTACCCTGTACAGTGTTTGTCATGCTTTAGAGTTCTCCTGTCCAAATCAATAATAATTACACTGCCTTTATCATTTAAAATGCATTTACCTTTGGAGAAGTCTATAATGCAGTCCTTCTCGCTCATAATATCTATTCCTAATATGCAATTTGTCACAAGGTTTTGTACAACCAGGAATGGCCATTGTACGGTTCCATTCCCTATTTTAATGTTTACAAAAACTTGCTTCGTAACCCTACATGACTTATTACCTAGAGCAGTAGTTATTTTACAGTTTTGAGCAGGAAAGTCAGGCACAGGCTCCAATTCACACATCTTTTTATAGAAATTAAAAGACAAAACGCTCACAGCTGCACCTGTATCTAAGATAATAGTAGTTGGAATCCCACCTACTACACCAGTAGTAGATGCTAAAACAATTTCATTTGTGTTTGAACGACATTGTGTACTGTCTTGCAAAAGTTCATCTGATATTTTGTCATTATGGTTGTATCTTATAAATAAAACAGGTAGTTTTTGTTTAGAATTATTGGGCATATCATTATTTTGTTGTTCAATTGTGGTGTCAAATAACTGATTAACATTGAAGTCGCCCCCCAAGAATTCTTCAGCCACGACCCGGGGCATAGAAGTGACTGTTTCTAGTTTGTTGGATTAGCATTTGTACTAGGTACTGACACAGATTGAGGTTGTGTATCAGGTGTCATTACTATTATATTCACATTCGGATATTGCCTGTTACGATCTCCAAACTTTTGCGGTTGTTGTTGCTGTTGCGCATTACAACTTACCTGTCGGTCGTAAGGTATGCTCCAATTTTGTCCTGGTGGCTGCTGTGGTAAAGCAGTGTTTGAATGAAAGAATTGATCGTTACGAGTCCAGCCTTGACGCTGTCTTGGCTCGTAGTTATTGTTATTTCTGTTTCTGTTTGTGTTTTTGTTGTTGCCTATGTATCCGTTGTTACCGTTGTAGTTATTACCGCGGTGCCTTTTGTATGGATTGCCGCATGAAGTGTTATTACTGTTGTAACTATTGTTTGTATTGGAATACGCGTGTTGATTTTGATTTCCGTATTGAGACAGCATGTGAGTTTGCTGTTTTTGTTGTACCGCGTATCCAACTGTGGACGCGCCAGAATTGAGTTGGCAAGCCTGCATGTTTTGCATTCCACTAGTGTAAACATTGTGGCTGCTGTTTTGCCGCGCGAAGCGCTGATCTTCAAGTAACATGTCAACCGAATCTAAAGCTGTTAAAAAATAATCTGAATCGTCATCCGGGATATGTAGGAGTTTTTCTTTAATGTTGAAAGGCAATTTGGCCTTCAACGCACGGAGTATATCGCGTGTTGCGACTGGTTCGTCTAAAAAGTGTCCCATGTTCAAGTATTTTTCAAAATATCTGCGTAAGTTGCCATTTTTACTGTTAAAAGTTTCAGGTTCTAAAATTTGTCTTCTGAGTCGCTCCTGGACGGATTGCGACCAAAATTTGTTCAGAAAGGCACGCTCAAACTCACTGTACGTGGTACATACGTCAGCTTGACTGTATGCCCAGACAGCTGCATCGCCTTGGATGTAACCGACAATATATGAAATCTTTTTCCGGTCACTCCAAGTGCGTGGAAATGCGTTACTAAAAGATTTAAGAAAAATCACCGGATGAATGGTTCGTTTTTCTGGGATAAAAATCTGAAATTGCCTGTGTTTCATTAAGCTTTCTTCTTCCTTCGCATTGTGATATGGATTTGTTCCACTGGAATTACTGCAATGTTCAGCTGGCGAGTAATTATGATAATGTTGCTGTGGCTTACCATGATAATAGCTTGTGTTTGTGGTTGCACGTCGTGGTGTGTGTTGAAGTCGTGGTGTGTTTTGTTCTTGTGTGTTTGTCGTGTGCGGTATGTGTGCGTCATACTCGAATGTATATTGGTTTCTGAACTGTACATTTTGACTGATATTTTCGTTACATTCAGACTGTGGTTGATCGGTGAATTGTCTAATGGGTGCAGTGACGGATTGTACTGCGTCACTAATCAGCTGTTTGTTATTACTGATGTATTCCGCTACGGAGTCGTGCACAATTGTTGGTAAATTTTCACGTATGCATCTATCAAAATGTTTGTCTTTGTTCTCTACCCAATCATGAAATTCTTTATTAATATTTTGAAAATGAGCTGTGGCATCAGATTGTAAGATGTCAGTCAGGTGTTGTTCAACATCGTCAAATTTATTCTGCACGTCAGTAATTCGTTTTTCAAGGTTGTCGTGTACTGAAGGATATGTTTGAATTTGTTCAGTAAGAGCTTCACACGTGACATTAAGGTTTTTTACTTGTGTCTGTAAAAGTGCTACGTCATTTGTAGTCTTTTCTTGTATCGTATTAAGCTTGGAAAATTTCGTACTGAGTTCAGTCATCTGTTTGGTCAGTGTGGCGTCTATAAGTTCCACACGTTTACACAAAATGTCACTACCTGTCTTGAGTGCTATGAGATCAGATTTAATTTCGTCATTTTGTGTCTTTAACTGTTCATTTTGTGTCTTTAAGGTTGCCATGTTTTCCGCGTTCTGTTTCATTAACATTTGTAACATGTTGGCAATGTTTACTGTTTGCAAGGTCTCTGCCCCCGCCGCGTCATTAGACGTGACGTCATGTATTAACATGGGCTCTGACTGAGACTTTGAAATTTTTGTGGTGGACGGCCTATTGTCAAAATTTCCGTTAACACTTGCGTCAATATTTGATGAATCGTCACTACCGGTTGCTGTCGTAAAGTCATTTTCTAACACTTGTCTCTCGTCCGAGTCGGATTGCGTCTGAATAGTATGTCTTTGCTGTTCCATCCTTGCGTATTGTTTTCTAGTTATGACCATGCCACACGTGATATATGTTTCAAGAAAATAATGTTTGACACTGGTTTTAAAATAAGATGCAGTTGAGCATGAATCGCTCGTAGCAACAATGGCTGTTTGTTAATTTAAAAATGTAGACTGAATATCGGATTATTCTTAATGGCTACTGGCCATGTTACAACGTATCGTACACAAGTCGGCCATATTGTACACTCGTGTATTGGTATTGTTGTAGGAGTTATTGTTTAAGGAAAAGTACTGAGAATGAAATTTATCACTGAAAACTGCTACGCGCGAAAGAAATACTACAGAATCTACTGAAGAGCTAATACATTGAATTATGCGTCTGGTCAAGCCTGCCAATGCAAAGATGCTGCGTCTTACCTTATTTTGGTGGAAGCTTCATTGCGTCTTCCCGCAAAATTTTATAATTGGCAAATATCTTCAGATTTTTGTTATTTCTCATATAGTCAAGTCCAGGTCCAGAAAGTTGATTTTTCACATGAAACAAAGAGAACAATGTAACAAATGACAAAATAACAAGTCCGACACGCAGTCGCCAATATAAAATAAATAAATAAAATAAAATAAAATAAAATATTAATTATGTATAATAGTGATAGTGATTGGTTGTAATAAACGTTGCCTTATCTGGAGCGTGGACTTTTAATTATTCGATATCAGACGCTTGACAATGGCTATTTGGAAAAGGCAATGTAACTCGTAGATGACCGTGAAAGAAAACTAAAATAATCGGACTTCGTAATTAAATCGTTTCCAAAGACTGCTGCGGTAGGTACGGACTCATGATCTAATCTCAATATTACAATGATTTGCCAGCCATGCCAATACGTCGTACAGAGGTGATTGTCTACTAAACATAAAAAAGTTACACAGTTAGTTAAATCAGATATATTCAATGAAATAGCCTACAGTTCATAATCCTACTTACTTTCATAAATATAAATTCATTACAGAATCGAGTGCCTAGTGTGGTTGCAACTCGCAGTATTCTTCTATAACATGAAAATATGGCGGTGTGCCAGACAATAAAATAAAATACGTGCTTCTCGCACCACTTCTACCTGAGCTCTCCCCTCTCTTAATCAAACATAAGAGTAACGTAATTATTCTTTTGTCTTTATCAGCGACACAGCGCTGCAGTTGTGTGCCATAGGCTTTATTTATTAGTCACTGATTATTTATTTAATTAATATTTCGCGTTTCCGCGGAAACTCACGCTCGGCATGCAAATGTGCCTTTATATAGTCTAGCTCTGCTGTAGCGCTAGTTCATAGGCTGGTATTAGAGTATTGCATTTCTTTGAGAAAGAAATATGATCAAATATTAGTCAGATTTATTTGACAAAGGTCTTTGACATGGCGCCAAAAAGGGGTATTACACAGTCAAAATATTTTTCTTCAAAATTCAAGATGGCGGACAACAACAATTTGTTATAATACCCTGCAGTTGCTGGTACCACGCCCCCTTCCCCCCCACCCCCTCCAATTATATAAGTCCCTCCAGATCCTCGAGCGCCATGCACTCTGCCTCGCCTTCCTCGTACGCCTCCCATCCCCCATGCAGATCCTCTATGAACTCATTTCTTTACCCCATCTGCTCCTATTCCTTGAACATATCCAGGTACTCTACACCTCCCACCACCTTGATCCCCCTCACCCTTGGCTGCTCCTCTCCTCTCCCATCCCCACCCTCTGTCACGCCTTCACTGTTGTGTCCCCCCTACCCTCCATTTCTACACCCTCTGTCTACTTTCCCAAGGTGGCTTCCGCCAACTCTCCCTCCCGGATGGTGCCCTCTCCCTCCTATCAACTCTGATCCTCACTCCCCCCTTCTTTCCTCTGTCCTTTCGCTGGGCCCCTTTTCCCCCCTTCCATCCTGGTTTCTCCCCGCCTAACCTCTGCCTGCCTCCCTTCTTCCCTCCCCCGAGCCCTTTTGTGTTCCCCTCCTCTTCCTTTCCCCACTCCCTGTTGTGTCTGCCCAGCACCCCCCCCCTCTCTCTTATGGGACCCCGTCCTCCATCGGCTCCTTCCCCCCCCCCTTTCGTTTTTCCTCCCCTTCCCTCTTTTCTTTCCCATTAGTTATTATCTTCATCTTTTTAAAACAAATGCTGTAGGCTGAAGAGCGGTGTACTAAGCTGCTGCCAGCCTGCCCCCTATGGGGGGAATCTAAACTCAATAAAGAAGAAAAAACTGGTACCACAGTTACTTTGTGTGTACATTTGGAAGAGAAGCAGTGGAAAAAAAAGGAAACATACTTGGGTGAAGCCGTGGGTCTTACGTTGAGATGGTAAAAGTATTCAGCAAAATTTGTTACGAGAGCTGCAATGGAGGTCGTCAAATCTTATGTAAATTACTTACGAATGGAAGAGAACGCATTTCAGTATTTACTCAGAAAAGTGGCTGTTCACATTACAAAGCAGAATACTCACTTGGGAAATTCTACACGTGCAGAAGACAGGGTCACCATGACACTGCGATTTCTTGCAACAGGCAAAAGCTACTATAGCTTACTGTTGGCGTAAAATCAAGTGCAGGCACGCCCATCGGCAACGAGAGAGCAGAGAGGCGCTGTGAAGAATACGTCAGCCAATTGCACGCTGACCGACCCCTCTCCAGGACGACAACACGACAGCAGCGGCCTTTATGCGAAGAGAACATTAGCGCCAAGCCCGACCGGCCGCGGCCCAGTTCTACAGAAGCTTCCAGACTATCTACCTGAATAGGTCAAAGCTATTTACTTTGCTCCTACATTCTATATAGCTCAAAGTTGGATTTGTTGTACTAAAGAGATTTCTTACTTTGTCTGTCACCCTTTGCTTTCGACGCATCTGTCTAACACAAAGTTAAGTATTGTAATATTTTCCATTTTGTGATAAAACTCATTAACCCGATTTGTCTGATTGTTGTCTAGCGATCCGAGAAAGCAGGTTTCCTAGACACCCAAAATTCGACGACTAGGCAGGGTTCAACATCTACAATCGGCACCCGAATAACACAGTGCACATCCAAAAAAATTCCAGATACGCATGGAGCGATTTATGAAGCAATGAACAAGGAATATATGAAGATAAATAAATCTTTGGTACGCTATATGAGCACTAAAACTATTTTATTTTTGAATAATTTAATTAATAAATTAGTGTCCACCCCCGATAGCTGAGTGGTCAGCGCGACAGAATGTCAGTCCTAAGGGCCCAGGTTCGATTCCCGGCTCTGTCGGAGATTTTCTCCGCTCAGGGCCTGGGTGTTGTCCAAATCATCATTTCATCCCCATCGACGCGCAAGTCGCCGAGGTTGCGTCGAATCGGAAGACTTGTACCTGGCGACGGGAGGCCCTAGTCACACGACATTTACATTTAATAGACTTAGAGTTCCAAAAACTACAAAATTAATAAGAAGTACGAAGCACTTTTTAACTTGTGGCTTTCAGAGTTCAAAAATAGACAAAGTAGAATCGAAAGTTAAGGATTTTTATTTTTTATTTTAGAGCGTGTAGTCCTCTATTCCGGCTTGATGAAAAGCTGTAGATGTTTACAGATGTAGACATGGGTGGTAGTTGCTGTGATTGTGGATTTAAAGTCGCCTCTGCAGTATATCGCACATGCCCATCAGCTCACCATTAATAACATGCATTGTGCCCCTTGCTCGCTCCACACCCCTGTCGAAGCAAGGGTGTTCTAAAGAGTCGAAGGAACATAGCAACTAAACTTTGGAGCCATGTTTACAAACACACTACAGACGTCAAATAGCCATGGCGATGCCAGAGGTCCAAATGGTTATATTTCACCTTGCAGTGGAGAGAAGCACTTTTATGATCAAATCTACGGCGAAGATCATATTTCTTTAACGGAAGGCGAGCTTTGACAAAGTTCCCTATTACACTATCAAATGTCTTTCACATAAGTATTTGACATATCAACTTTGACAAAAGTATAGTGTAATACTGGCCATGCCACTTCTCTGTCGGTGCCACTGCTGCGACTTCTTAGGCCCCTCTCACACTGGGACACTGGTGACGGTCACCAGTGACGATCACCGGTAATTGTGATGAACACTCCCGGATCACCGGTGTCTGACACCGCAGGTATTGCCAGGTGATTAGTTAGTGAAATGTACTCGAGAAAGTAGAAACTTTTGTTAGTATTTCTAAGCAAGAGGAGGAGGAGGAGAATGAAGACAAAACGTTCATTACACTCACATCCACTGCTACAAGGTCGGCTGAAGAAAATATTGTTTTACACTCTTTATGTCGATCTGAGACAAGATGAGAAGAAGTTTTCAATATTTTCGACTGTCGAAAACTTCATTTGATGAACTGCTAGGAAAAGTGAAAGAAGAAATCACAGGAATGGACAATAATATTTTAACTGTATTTTTCGGACCATACGGCGGAGCGCCTTAAGACGAATATAAGACACACACTTAATTTTGTTATGAAAATATTGAAATATAAGTACTTTTTTTTTATGGATTTCTTCTTCATTCGCCCTGCAGGGGTGTGTTCATGGTTTCCACGTTCATCCATTTGGTCCCTTCTTATCGCATTAAGACTGCGTAAAGGTATACTTAATACTGGTAAATGCAAAAGGAAAGGGGCGAGGGACGCAAATGTGGTTCAAGTTTGCTATCCTCCAAGTCTTTACAGGCGTAGCAACTAAATTTCTCTACTCTTTTATGGTCCGAAAAATAAGGTATTAAATTTGAAAAAGAACACACAACTTACCAATTTTGTTTTTCTTCATCCATGTTCTTCTCATTGAAATCAGGCACAAACATCGTTGTAATTTCTTGCCAAGCATTCATTTTCACCACTTTGTTGCTATAGTAATCGCTTTTGACATCCCAAATACGACGATTTTCTACTTAACTTATAAAGTCTTCCGTGTTAACCAAATCTAAACTCATGGCTACAATGTATGCAGTATAATGTACAATGAATGTTTCGCGTAACAATCTCAAAAATGACTGCCGTCTGTTGGCAACTCTGCAGCGCTGTGTCTGTGGTCTGTGTCCCAGTGTCCACACTGCGATTCAAACTAATGATGTCCGGCGGTGACTGCTGTGAACACAGGGGCCCTGTCCCTCACATGTGGCGAGGGTGAGTCACTGCTGCTTCACAGTGGTTCGGTGAATGCTCCAGTTCAAACGAATGTATCTCTGTCGGTGACCGTCAGCAATGTCCCTGTGTGAAACGGGCCTTAGTGTGGCAATCGCTGGACTATACACCGTCTCCGGAGTTGGTTGTCGACCTAGCGGTGACTGTGGTGCTGCCTGGTGGCGAGCGCTGCGCTTACGACACCACAAACTTTATTCACAATAAAATGCAATTGCCTGCTGAAAGAAAATACTTCCTGTGTATGAGAAAACAGAGAGACAAAACAGTAATTACAGCTTCTGTATTCACAGAAAACTATCAGCTACACTCACATGTGGCACATAGAGTCAGGCCTGAAAACATCAAATAGCAAATGAGCAGTGGAAGGCGCACAGGCTAAATAAAATCCCACTTAACAGACCAAACTATGTAGTGTAGAAATAGGAGGTAACACAACGTATAACCGCTAATTTAATGTAAGACCAAGTACTACAGAGATGCAATAACACGTTGAACACGCAGCTGCGGAAAGATGCGAACAAGCATGTGGAAAAGGAGCACAACACTATACAAATAACGCAACACTATGGTAACACAAGCGCAGAAAACAATATCGTCTGTGTTAAGACAAAGATATACAAATTTTATACAAATCAATAACACAATGTCAAATATGCTGAAGAAATAAAGTCTACATATGTAATACAGGACAAGAAACACGTTCCAGTTAAACTTCTGTACAGTTCCAGTGAAACCAGGCAGATACATAGGAGCAAGTATTTGCATATTACATTGTAAAGTCTGCGTATAAATGTGTTTGGGATGACAGGTTAGAATTTCAAAACACTGTGTAACTATTCAGTCGTTGCAGGCATTTTAAACATAGTCAATTGTCATACATGTCGGAACTAAATTTGAATGTCTGTGTAGTAAATAACTACAGCAGACAGTTGAATTTATTACTGGTAAAATCTCTTCATACAATAATAAAAAACTAAAGAATGTCAAAATTAATATGCTCTATAATTCATTCATGTTAGCCACTGATATAGTAAAATAAGTTGTATCTCTGAGTCAATGCAACCAGTAAATTATAGAAATTATTCTTTGCGACCGCCGACACTACCTCCATATTTACTCAGACGAGCTGTATGATAATGCTAGACAACACAGATGAAAGAAAAGAGAGGGGCGCACAGTAACACATGGAAAGACGAGTCTGCAAATGTACTGATGAAAGTAGAATTCGAAAGTTTGAAATGTACGGAAAGATGATCACTAAAGCTCATCCTGGACTACAAAATATAAGAAAATACAGTTTCTCTGCGGTATGGGAGTAAAAATAGTCCCAGCAAATGTATTATTTATCTATTGGCCACGTAAATCTGTTTTTCGGTTGATACGTATGTAATGCACATGAATTGGGCAGAAAATCGATTTCATCTTGAGTTTATAGCTTAGAAGTCAGTATAACTTAAATTTTTGTAACGAGTTGGGCACTGCGTAAGGAACAGTTATGAAATTGAGTAAGACGTGATTAATATACACTTTGCACTTAAAAAAATTATTCCTACAACTAATGGATGTAGATAGACACCTCCTCGCATGAGGAACTTTGTGACTGATTGGAAGGAGTTTTGCACGAAGTAGGATGTTATAGCTTTCCTTGAAATGTGTAGTTCAAGAACAAATTTTAAGAATTTAGGTATTCTGTTGAACAGTAGGGTCCGAGACGATACACTCATTTTTGTGCACAAGGTGGTGTTGCCAAGGACAGCCACGAGTATCACTATCTATATAATAACGCGACCCTTGATTTAAAACAAAAATAGTTATGCAGCATACTTTCTTTCGAAAATCTGAAAAGATGAGGTTCTTAGCTAATGTGTTTCTGTATTGCGACGGACTGTCGTTATTCTGGATCAGCAAAGAGTATTTACGTAGCTATCACATCCCTGACCTGTTCCGGAATTCCACACATCTTTTGGATACTAATCCAGTCTCTCTGAAGAGAAAGCTGAATTAATGTGGGCACTTCTTAGTGCCCTCATACGTGGCGAGTTTAGAGAGGTGGGTACGCTAGAGAGACTATAGTGGACAGCGACGGAAGATAGTAGCGATTTTTTTTTTTCGAAAAAGTTGTTGAGGAAGTTTAAAGAAACATTAGACAGACAAAGACTGTTCTTCTGATGTAGATTTAAAAGTGAGGACAATGACGAGAAGATAAATGAGATTAACCTGTTTACGCGGATGTAAAACAATGATTTTTTACACCCACCATTCGTAAACACAACGGGGAAAAGAAGAAAAGACTGTCCACCGCCGTAGGCGGTAAAGTGTAAACGAAGCCAATTTGTTTATACATCCTGGAGAGAAGACTGTGCTTAGTGCTTATAGTACAGTCACTCAGTGATATGATTATGGAAAATGGTTTTTCTAGCACTTGCCATTATTGAGTCTCTGTTAGGTCACATGATCGTAATAACATTACCTTAAAAGGTAAGTTTTAGAAGGTACTGATTATACACTGAAAACAATTATACTGGCAGAGACATCTTAGCTACGCTCGAATAACATTTACACAGGATCTGCGTCTTACGTACATGCAGTGTACCCCCACCTGCTGCACAAAGTAATTTCAACAAACACGTTCCATAAGGCAAAACTAAATGGTCTAACAGCCACGTGTGCTCACACAGACCACACAATAAAAGTACTTGTTTAGGAGAAAGTTTTCCTGTTTTTTCAAATTGGTACAGCTGCGCTGACTGATAAGACTACATTGTCATGATGAAGAAATGATTATCACTCACAGGGAAAATAGTACCACGGCTTCCAACCTCTGAATAAAAATTACTTTACCACATGGGGAAGTGCCTGTTACGTTACCCGTGAAAAGCAATTTATGTTGCAAAATGTTTGTGTGCAGTCGGTATTTGAAAGCTAATGCATCCAAAGAGTAATGAAGCAAGTCACTTTATACAATCTAAAAGAGGAGCGTATTCGAAAGAGCCATAACATGGCACAATATTGCAAAAGGCTAACATCTACTTGAAACCACACATAAGGACACTCTAATGAAAACGAGACAGATGCAAAGAAGTAAGTAAATTATTCATTATTTCAAAAACAATCGCCATAATTGTTAATACATTTATGTCAATATGAGTACCCAGGGGTGTACCCCTTCGCCTCTAACAAATCAACGGCAACGAATGTCTTTCTTCAGGGCTCCAAAAATATGCAGAATGAGGGGGGGGGGGGAGACTAAACTTCTGCAGCGAAGTCGCAATAGCCTAGGCAAAATTTGCACTTCGATGACGAATAAAGGAAAGACAAAAGGCGAGACGGCAACTTCCTTTTTTTTTTTTTTGAAACACATATCTGTGAGTACTGCATGTGTTATATAAAACTTCCGCCTTTCAGCTGACGACTACAATGGTTATCGGTTTGGGACACTCAATATCTTAGCAATAAGCGTCATTTTCGAGTGGGTCTTCACTTAAAAAAAAAGTCGCGTAGAGCAGTAGAAGAAAACTCACAACATTAAATCCCTGTTCAGTCAAATAGCTGCAACGAATTTTTCACAGATGTGCTTATGATTTCTTGATGCGAAAAGCAATGCCAGTGTCAAGGTTGCAGTGGTACCTTAATAACACTTACACTAGCACGTAAATGCTGTCAGTGGGCAATAAGATCAGTCGTTTGCATAATCATATGGAATCCTATTCTGCTTCCATACGCTGTAAGCCACCGTACGTTGTATGGTGGAGGGTACCTTGTACCACTAGTAGTAATTTCTTTTCCTGTTCCGCTGCCAAACAGAGTGAGGAAGAAACGACTGTCTGCATGTCTCTGTTGTTTTTGTTGTTGTAGTCTTCAGTCCAGAGACTGGTTTGATGCAGCTCCCCATGCTACTCTATCCTGTGCAAGCTTCTTCATCTCCCAGTACCTACTGCAGCCTACATCCTTCTGAATTTGCTGAGTGTATTCATCCCTTGGTCTCCCTCTACGATTTTTACCCTCCACGCTGCCCTCCAGTACCAAATTGGTGATCCCTTGATGTCTCAGAACATGTCCTACCAACCGATCGCTTCTTCTTGTCAAGTTGTGCCACAAACTTCTCTTCTCCCCAATTCTATTCAATACCTCCGCATTAGTTATGTGATCTACCCATCTAATCTTCAGCATTCTTCCGTAGCACCACATTTCGAAAGCTTCTATTCTCTTCTTGACTAAACTATTTATCGTCCATGTTTCACTTCCATACATGGCTACACTCCATACAAATACTTTCAGAAACGACTTTCTGACACTTAAATCAATACTCGATGTTAATAAATTTCTCTTCTTCAGAAACGCTTTCCTTGCTAATGCCAGTCTACATTTTATATCCTCTCTACTTCGACCATCATCAGATATTTTGCTCCCCAAATAGCAAAACTCCTTTACTACTTTAAGTGTCTCATTTCCTAACCTAATTCCCTCAGCATCACCCGATTTAATTCGACTACATTCCATTAACCTCGTTTTGCTTCTGTTGATCTTCATCTTTCAAGACACTGTCCATTCCGTTCAACTGCTCTTCCAAGTCCTTTGCTGTCTCTGACAGAATTACAATATCATCGGCAAATCTCAAAGTTTTTATTTCTTCTCCATGGATTTTAATACCTACTCCGAACTTTTCTTTCGTTTCCTTTACTGCCTGCTCAATATACAGATTGAATAGCATCGGGGAGAGGCTACAACCCTGTAGTATTGCCTCACGTGTTCCAACGTTTCTACGGAATCCAAACTGATCTTCCCCGAGGTCAGCTTCTACCAGTTTTTCCATTCGTTTGTAAAGAATTCGCGTTAGTATTTTGTAGCTGTGACTTATTGAACTGATAGTTCGTTAATTTTCACATCTGTCAATACCTCCTTTCTTTGGGGTTGGAATTACTGTATTCTTCTTGAAGTCTGAGGGAATTTCGCCTGTCTCATACATCTTGCTCACCAGATAGTAGAGTTTTGTTAGGCCTGGCTGTCCCAAGGCTTAGTTCTAATGGAATGTTGTCTACTCCCGGGGCCTTGTTTCGACTTAGGTCTTTCAGTGCTCTCTCAAATTCTTCACGAAGTATCGTGTCTCCCATTTCATGTTCATCTACCTCCTCTTCCATTTCCATAATATTGTCCTCAAGAACATCGCCCCTGTATAGACCCTCTATATACTCCTTCCACCTTTCTGCTTTCCCTTCTTTGCTTAGAACTGGGTTTCCATCTGAGCTCTTGATATTCATGCAAGTGGTTCTCTTTTCTCCAAAGGTATCTTTAATTTTCCTGTAGGCAGTATCTATCTTACACCTCGTGAGATAAGCCTCTACATCCTTACAATTGTCCTCTAGCCATCCCTGCTCAGCCATTTTGCACTTCCTGTTAATCTAATATTTGAGACGATTGTATTCCTTTTTGCCTGCTTCACTTACTGCCTTTTTTATTTTCTCCTTTCATCAATTAAGTTCAGTATCTCTTCTGTTACCCAATCGTTCTCTCTGTACGATACCTAATTTCTCGCATCTTTTCTTCATGCCCTTACGTGAAATGCATGTTAGCGGCAGTAGAATCGTTCTCCAGTTAACGTCAAACTCCGCTTCTCTAAATTTTCTCACTAGTGTTCCTCGAAAAGATTATCGCCTTCCCTCCAGGGATTCTAATTTGAGTTCCCGAACCATCTCCGTTAAACTTGTGTGTTGTCCGAAGCTACTAGTAACAAATCTGTCACCTCGCCCCTGAATTGCTTCGACGTCTCCCTTTCATCCGGCCTGGTACGGATCCCAAACACTCGACCAGTATCCAATAACAGGTCGTATTAGCGTCATTTATGCTGTCTTCGTTACAGATCAGCAACACCTTCCAAAATTCTGACAATAAACCGAAGTCGACCATTCGCCATCACTTCCACAATCCTAACATGCTCGTTCCATTCCACCTCGCTTTGCATCGTTACGCCCATATATTTAAACGACGTGACTGCCTCATGCCGGACACTGGTAATGTTCTACTCGAACATTTATGTTTAGTTTTTCCTACTTGTCTCCATCAATTTACAGTTTTCCACATTTAGCGCTTGCTGAGTTCCATCACTCATACTAGAAATCTTTTCTAAGTCGTCTTTTGTCTTCCTACAGCCACTCAACTTCGACACCTTCGTGTACACCACAACATCATCAGCAAACAACCGCATTTTGGTGGCCACCACGTCCGCCAAACCAGTTACGTACAAAAAAAATAATAGCGCTCGTATCACACTCCAAAAAAAAAAAATGGTTCAAATGGTTCTGAGCACTATGGGACTCAACCGCTGTGGTCATAAGTCCCCTATAACTTAGAACTACTTAAACCTAACTAACCTAAGGACAGCACACAACACCCAGCCATCACGAGGCAGAGAAAATCCCTGACCCCGCCAGGAATCGAACCCGGGAACCCGGGCGTGGGAAGCGAGAACGCTACCGCACGACCACGAGATGCGGGCTATCACATTTCCCTGGAGCACTCATAAAGATACTCTTGTTTCTGATGAATACTCTCCGTCGAGAAGAACATGCTGGGTTCTATTACTTCAAAAGTGTTCGAGCAAGTTACACATCTGAGAATCTGTTTCATATGCTCGTACGGTCTGTACTGAGGCAATCTGTCAAATGCTTTCGGAAATGTAGAAAAATAGAATGCATAGTTCATCTATAGTTCGCAGTATATCGTGTGAGAAAAAGCAAAGCTGTGTCTCGTATGAGCGGTGCTTTTTAAAACCGTGCTGATGGCCATAAGCTTCTCCTTCTCAAGAAAATTTATGGTGTTCGAACTGAGAATATGTTCAACCATTCTGCAGCAGATCGATGTTAGGTATATTGGTCTGTAATTTTTCGGGTCCATTCTTTTACCTTTCTAATTTATAGCAGTCATCTGTGCTTTTTTTTCCATTGAACAGGGACTTTGCGCTGAGCGAGAGATTCACGATAAATGCAAGCTAAGAAACCCGCGAATGCCATAGAGTACTCTTCGTAAAACCGAACAGGCATTCCATCCGAAACTGGCTACTTATTTGTTTTCAAATCTTTCAGCTGTTTCTTATTCTTATTACTATATCGTCCATACGGGAGTTCGTTCGATGGTCGAAAGATGGTATGTTTGTAGTATACTCCTGCGTGAACGATTTCTTAAAAGTGAACAGCTTGCTATCTTCAACGCCCAAACTAGACTGATCAACGAGGGACTAGACGAAAGACTTAGACCCACATAGCGGTATAACGTAGGAACAGAAGTTTCTTGGAATCTCGACCAGATCTTTTCACACACACACGAATGTCTACTAACCTTCGTCTGTCGTCTTGTGCGCGTTCTCATTGGAATGGAGAATGCGACAGCCTTTGATTCCTCAGTATTTTCCGTAGTTCATTGTCAAAAAATGGTGGGTCACTTCCGACCATCCACTTACTGGACAAATAGTTCTCCAGACGACGATTTACAATTTTTGTACAAAATTCCTCTACGTCCATCTTACTGGAACTAAGTGTTGTCAATTCATTATCTAAGTGATTTGCTAACAACTGCTAATCTGTCCTTTGCAGCAGAAACAGTCTCTTAGCTTCCTTGACTGATTTATTAACTTTGACAACCATAGTTGCTATAATGACCTCATGGTTACTAATCCCCGTGTCTATACTGACGCTGTTGATAAGGTCTGGCTTCTTTGTAGCAACAAGGCACAAGGTATTCCACTGTGTGTGGAGTACCGAACTAATTTCTTAAGACCGTTTTTGGTAAACATGTTTAAATATCCTTACAAGATTGTCTTCATATTCACTGCAATCAGTTAGGTTAAAGTCGCCTCCGACCAAGATTCCATAATCTGGGTATTTTCGCACTACTGACCATAGGAATTCTTTGAACATTCACTCATACTGTAGCAGCGGAGTCGGGTGTTCGGTAAAGACATCCAACAATTAACTTCATTTCACCTGGATCTGTTATGCGAGTCCATTTAACTTCACTATCACACTCAAATTCGACCTCAACAAAAAAGAAATATTTTTGTCAACTGCAGTGAACACTCCCCCTCCTGCGGCGTTTAATCTGTATTTCCGATGTAAGTTCCAATACTCACTATTATCTCAGTGTTTTCCACTTGAGGTTGCAGCCAGCTCTCGGTCCCTAGAATAATTTGAGAGCAACAAATTTCTTGTAGGGCAATATACTCAAGAACTTTATTGCTAATACTTCTACAATTTACTGATAAAATTTTTAGACTAGAGCTATCTTAACTCTGAACGCGATCCATTTCTTCGTATAGACTGCTGACCATTCATCAGAGTACCTCAAATTACTGCATAGCAAACAAATAGAAAAAAATGTACACTTCGCAAGTACTCAGTTACTCAAGCATCTGCAGTGTAGTGCACTTCTGACCTGCCAAGGAGAGTCCTACAAATCCCCACCCTATAAACAAGTCTAGAAATCTGAAGCCTACACTGTCGCAGAGTCAGTGAATCCTTTGGCTGAGACCCTCTACTCGTCTCCAAACCAAAGGACCTCGTTCAGCTCTGGGAATAATGGTGCAAAATGCGAGCTCTGCTCACACCCGTACTAGACAGGCAGCCTTCACCACCACCGCCAGCCGCCAATATGAACTGAAGATGACTTCAGAACCCATGCGACAGGCGTTTTTGGTCCCCACCTGCACCTGTGCCATAACTTGAAGACGATTACACCTTTTACGCTCGACAACCGCAGGCAGGGCTGCCTCCACATCTCTGATTAGACCGCTGACAGACGTACCGAGTGAACATCGGTTTTCTTTCCGGTCCTGAACGTTATCTTCCCAAGGGGCTCCATAACGCGCCTGTTGTTGGTGCTCCCGATAACTAGCAACCCCTGTCCACGTGTGCCTACCCGCTGCAGGGATGGCCACGTGTCCACTCAGAGGGTGAATACTGGAGGACAGAGACCCAGCCTGCACATCGGTATTCAGCCCCGAGCGAAGTTAACGCATTACACCCCGCGACCGACCATGCTGTGAGGGTGGATCCACCGCGTAAGGAACACTAAGAGGTGCCTGGGCAGCAGAGCCCATGGGCGATAAAATGGACACCTGGAGTGTCTGATGCGACACGCCAGGTTCTTCGCCACCGCTACACTTCGAGGCAGAAGCCTGAAGGCAGCTGACCGTGGCCAAAACTCATTCAGCTGTGCACAAACTGCAGCCTGTTCCTCCTGCGTACGCACAAAGCAGCCACACTTCCTGACCATGCTAGCTAGACAAACTGAAGATGCAAATTATACAAGCAGACAGATATCTCTGTGTACAGCTTGTCACATGAGAACACTGATGCCTTAACGAAGTGTTTACCTGGCTATTCAGAAGAAATGAAAACTGCACTACCGGCTGCCTTAATTTAACGTAGAGTTAAAAACAGTAAATTAAACCTCTTAGCCGGCCGGAGTGGCCGAGCGGTTCTAGGCGCTACAGTCTGGAATCGCGTGACCGCTACGGTCGCAGGTTCGAATCCTGCCTCGGGCATGGATGTGTGTGATGTCCTTAGGTTAGTTAGGTTTAAGTAGTTCTAAGTTCTAGGGGACTGATGACCTCAGCTGTTGAGTCCCATAGTGCTCAGAGCCATTTGAACCATTTTTTTAAACCTCTTAAATAGAGAAACACGCACAAAATTTAAGAAATACACTCCTGGAAATGGAAAAAAGAACACATTGACACCGGTGTGTCAGACCCACCATACTTGCTCCGGACACTGCGAGAGGGCTGTACAAGCAATGATCACACGCACGGCACAGCGGACACACCAGGAGCCGCGGTGTTGGCCGTCGAATGGCGCTAGCTGCGCAGCATTTGTGCACCGCCGCCGTCAGTGTCAGCCAGTTTGCCGTGGCATACGGAGCTCCATCGCAGTCTTTAACACTGGTAGCATGCCGCGACAGCGTGGACGTGAACCGTATGTGCAGTTGACGGACTTTGAGCGAGGGCGTATAGTGGGCATGCGGGAGGCCGGGTGGACGTACCGCCGAATTGCTCAACACGTGGGGCGTGAGGTCTCCACAGTACATCGATGTTGTCGCCAGTGGTCGGCGGAAGGTGCACGTGCCCGTCGACCTGGGACCGGACCGCAGCGACGCACGGATGCACGCCAAGACCGTAGGATCCTACGCAGTGCCGTAGGGGACCACACCGCCACTTCCCTGCAAATTAGGGACACTGTTGCTCCTGGGGTATCGGCGAGGACCATTCGCAACCGTCTCCATGAAGCTGGGCTACGGTCCCGCACACCGTTAGGCCGTCTTCCGCTCACGCCCCAACATCGTGCAGCCCGCCTCCAGTGGTGTCGCGACAGACGTGAATGGAGGGACGAATGGAGACGTGTCGTCTTCAGCGATGAGAGTCGCGTCCCTTGGTGCCAATGATGGTCGTATGCGTGTTTGGCGCCGTGCAGGTGAGCGCCACAATCAGGACTGCATACGACCGAGGCACACAGGGCCAACAGCCGGCATCATGGTGTGGGGAGCGATCTCCTACACTGGCCGTACACCACTGGTGATCGTCGAGGGGACACTGAATAGTGCACGGTACATCCAAACCGTCATCGAACCCATCGTTCTACCATTCCTAGACCGGCAAGGGAACTTGCTGTTCCAACAGGACAATGCACGTCCGCATGTATCCCGTGCCACCCAACGTGCTCTAGAAGATCTCCGGATCTGTCCCCCATTGAGCATGTTTGGGACTGGATGAAGCGTCGTCTCACGCGGTCTGCACGTCCAGCACGAACGCTGGTCCAACTGAGGCGCCAGGTGGAAATGGCATGGCAAGCCGTTCCACAGGACTACATCCAGCATCTCTACGATCGTCTCCATGGGAGAATAGCAGCCTGCATTGCTGCGAAAGGTGGATATACACTGTACTAGTGCCGACATTGTGCATGCTCTGTTGCCTGTGTCTATGTGCCTGTGGTTCTGTCAGTGTGATCATGTGATGTATCTGACCCCAGGAATGTGTCAATAAAGTTTCCCCTTCCTGGGACAATGAATTCACGGTGTTCTTATTTCAATTTCCAGGAGTGTATACCACTAAGAAGACACAGGAAAAGCTAAATACGTAACTTGCTGTTCTGCAGATGTGAACAGGTGACAGCTGAGAACCGATTACAATAATTTAGTCCACACATGCTATCGGCTGAACACCATCAAAAACCAACTGGTGATAAATACTCCAAAATAACCTTCAGGTACCGATGTAGGGACGCTGTAATATGTTTGATAGGTGAACTGCCACAGAACACAAATCAGCTTCATCCATAACAACATTCAACTTACTATGGAAAAGTTACACAGATACAAATTCACTTTGTGAACGTTAAAATAGCTCTCTGGTAAGCCCAAGATTTATATTTATTGAAAGCTGTCAGTTACACTAATAGCTGTCACATCATGCCAGGCACTTATTAGTTCACATATTGTCGAACAAAAGGCGTGTGTTAAAGCCAACAATGGATAAGAACTTGCATTTTGGTGTAGATATATATAAAAAAATGCTTTGTTCTGCGTAAATACTTATACGAGGAAAAGGAGTGGGCAACAACTTAGAGACATATTCAGTGTGAAATTATTTGTATCTGCCATAAACTTGGATGAAAGGAGAAGACATGTGTCAGCAAGAAGAAACAGCGGAGCAGTGCCTAATTATTTTGTGAATGAGTCTGGTAAAGTGCCTTGGCAGGAGAGCTGAATGTGTGTTATTACATAAGGCAGGATATTTTGGCCACGATATGCATTTTCCTTTACATGTACAATTTTTAATTTCTTTGTTCTATGTTGATTGTTACTTTCATTTGCTGTAACTATAATTTATTCTGTAACACAATTAATCTGTTATTGGTAACATCCTCACGCTACCTAGAAGTTCGTTTTGGAACCATGTTTACTGAATGTGGTTTATTTAGTGTTTTGTTTTTGCTGGTAAACAGTGTCGTTCTTCCAATAACTTTGTTCTCCAAGGCTATGACGTAGCTTAGTTAATATGATGCGAAGGAATAGATGCTATTAATGTAGCCTCTTCATGAAGAGAGAGAGAAATAACAGTAGTACCATCTGTCACTCTTTGTAAGAAATTATAATACATGCTATCACTGATACTTCATTCTTATCACTGATTCATTACATTTGTTGTACATGTTAACAATAAAATAATTAACGTATCACAAGGTTTTTTTTTGCCAACAAGGGGGTATTAGACATTTTTCCGGGTAATCAATCACTGGTCAATCACGCCGGAAATACTTCAGAAATCACATTTCGAATTTACATGGGTATTTTATCTGTCTTGCTCTCAGTAGCATGTTAACAAAAAAACTCGTTATCGAATTCCTTCGTGTTTTGAAATCAATTCCTCTTACTTGTGAAATAATGGAATAATAGCACGCTACTAAGAAATGCTTTAACTTGAAATGCAAGTAAACACGCTGTTCAGTTTGCCTAATATTAATAACAGAAGATTATCAGTGCTGGCACCACCTGTTGGTATTGACGTGCTTCGGTAATGACCCATACCGCTTGCTGCCGTCACCTGCTACGCTCTCTAAATCTTATCTTCGCAGGCTTACAATTGCGATTCACAGATACGTTGACAGACCTTTTAGAATCTTGCTCGGAACATAATGCACAAACACTCATCTATCAAATCGTTGCTTCATTCCATAGTGTGACGTATCTTTCCTTCTGTATTTAAGTATTATTGTTACAACAAACCATGCTAGTGGAACTGTATTCATGTAATGATTATGTATTTTCTACTAACTTACATATAAGAGCATTATGTGATTGTGTGGTGTCACAGCCAGACACCACACTTGCTAGGTGGTAGCTTAAATCGGCCGCGGTCCATTAGTACATGTCGGACCCGCGTGTCGCCACTGTCAGGATCGCAGACCGAGCGCCACCACAAGGCAGGTCTCGAGAGACGGACTAGAACTCGCCCCAGTTGTACGACGACGTTGCTAGCGACTACACTGACGAAGCCTTTCTCTCATTTGCCGAGAGACAGTTAGAATAGCCTTCAGCTAAGTTAATGGCTACGACCTAGCAAGGCGCCATTAACCATTTGTAACGTTGCATGTACCTCAAGATAGAGTCTCACTTGTATCATCCAGAATGCTGTATACCAAAGGACAATATAAAAGTTAAGTGTTCTAGTAGCTACGTTCTTTTCTTTATCACATTCATTACGAATCCTGTTCCAGACTTAACGCCAGACGGCGTGAGTTGACGCGTGCCCTTTCGGCTACTTCACTGTGGACTGGCTGCCTTAACAGTCCACTACAGATTGTTTAATATGTAGAGGCTAATTATCAAAATATTAGATAGACCTTTATTTCATATTTCTTTCACATTTCAAACCAGTGTGTGTCATTACTCTTCATACTTCATATTACGTGGCCTTCTGTTTTAATCTTACTTGCTGCTTTTATATCTGTTAAAAATGGTTCAAATGGCTCTGAGCACTATGGGACTTAACTGTTGTGGTCATCAGTCCCCTAGAACCGCTCGGCCACTCCGGCCAGCCTTTATATCTGTAAGAGATTTTTCATGTCGGTGTCGTGACCTATGTCGTCTAAAATACTTGGCGGAAATCACCTCGCCCAATAACACTACTTAACAGCGGACTTAGACGTCGCCTTTTGTCTTTCCTCTCCACTATTCATAAATGATTGGCCGACTTTCCTGTCGCCTAATAACAATACTTCACCTTTCTCACTCTATATACACAATTGACCAACTTTTCTGTCGCCTAATCAGTAATTGGCAGGATTGTTCGTTGCCTATCAGTGTATCACAATTCAACTACGTACTTCACGTTTTTGCTATGCCATTGATATGGTACTGGCGTCTACTTGTAACTATATTACTTCGTTCTCTTGCTGGTGTATCTGTAATCCTATATTTCGTATATTCGGGCCTGTCCTCATATATGCTGTCAGAAGTCTGTTATTTCACCCGTGCAATGCAGATGTTTAATTTGCTGGATTACTTTGTTTTTTTCATATCTTATTTCTTTGATGTCGCATTCGGTGTAAGGAAACTTTCTCATCTTATCCTTGATAGTAAAGAATGTTAAAGAAGACAGATATAGTTCTGAATGAAAGAAGTGGAAGAACTAACAGCAGGAAAAAAATGGTTCAAATGGCTCTGAGCACTATAGGACTTAACATCTGAGGTCATCAGTCCCCTAGAACTTAGAACTACTTAAACCTAACTAACCTAAGGACATCACACACATCCATGCCCGAGCCAGGATTCGAACCTGCGACCGTAGCGGTCGCGCGGTTCCAGACTGAAGCACCTAGAACCGCTCGGTCACACCTGCCGGCCACATGCACACGGATTGGAAACAAAAATTATTCACGTGCGCACACATGTTATTATCAGCGTTCTGTGAGATCATGAATCATTTCATGTGGCAAAAAAGCTTCTGAAAGATTCCCAGCGGGCGAAATCCTGTTAGTTCACTCGCTTACCGTTCACAAAAATAATCCACGGTCATGTAGGTTTTCATGTACGTTTCTTCTTCCTCAGTTGTGCTCTGTTCTGTTTAAAGTAATTTGCGAAGCGTACAGAAATGTCAACAGTTCTGGAGCACTGTATACATGATAATTATATGTGCTTTGAAAAAGTAACACCGCTTTGTGACTTTAAGGCAGGTAACTAGTTAGCTTGATAACTGATGTTAACGCTCGTTGGCTCCGTGAATCTATGGACTGCGTCCAGAGATCGTGGGGCAGATATGACATAATCCTGAATCCGATGCCTGCAAAGTTATCAGCGAGTTAAAGCAGAGATGGCCTCAAATAGCATCTTCTAAGATAATTTCAATAAACGATTGCAAATATTAATTTTTCAATTGCTTTCAGCACGAAAGTACTGCGTATAATGACAAAACATGCAGGGTACGTCTCCTTATACGCAAGACTTGTTGACGTAATCATCCCAAAAAGGTGTGTAAAAGAATAAAACGCAGTTAAACTGAACAACTTCTAATCAAGAATTATTAACACTCAAAACGAGTATTAACAACCTCCACTTCGAAGTGTGTAACGCAAACATAAGACAACTCAGTGCAAAACAACATAAACACAAAATGAATAGGATTGCAAAAAAACAAAAATATAGCCGACTGCATTCCGCAAGTACATCACCACGCGCTCCCTGTCGTAAGATCTGACGGTTCTCCTCAGAAACAGGACTCCACGTCTGATGTTTGGCACCAGTGTAGTGCGCATCCAGTTCTCCACCATACTGATGTACGTCGGTTCTGGCAGGACCCCCTGCGGACACAAAAGACAGACGGAGGCTGTACAGACCACACTACGTAACAGCAGCACTCACTATGTGTATCTACTCTGAAGACAGAGATAGAAAGCGTTAGCACTACCTCTGCTTGTATATTAGTCGACGCTGTAAGGGTCTAAACATAGTGCTGCGGGCATTCACAGTAAGCTTACTGCGGAAAAGGGCCGCATCAACAAGGTTGCAAATAGATATAATATTATACTGAGCACGGTGTCCATTTCTTGTGTTTATTTCGTATGACTGGCTCCATTCTCCCTCACTGCGTAGGTCTGATTCCTTATTTCTTTCTACAATAGGTCTTAGAGATGTACGAGACGTTTTAATGACAGTGTTGAGTTACTCTTCCGTGGCAGCTAAGAATACTGACTGTTCGGTATTCGAACCCGATGTCTTACATATTGCGAGCTGTATGCAATTAGGCCGTCCGAGCACCGTTCTAAAATTGACTCAAAACATCCAAATCGCAAACAATATCCACTCTAACTACTTTCTTTCACGTCAACCGGAGGTTTGTCTACGGGGTATGTGGAAACAGTCTCACTTGACTGTCGGATTAGTCGAAGTATCCAACTCCTATAAATACATGGATGCAAACACTATAGTGGGGACACTACGAGCTACACTTGCATTCCACGTCTTTCTAAAGCGTCTTAAATCCAAAACAAACAAGAGACAACACTAAACAGTTAACTGATTCTCTGCTCAGAACTACACTTACCACGTTTCTATAGATACTAAGAAACAATAAAAACCACTGCTTACAGCACTAAGAGCCAACACGCAGTCATTACTACAGGAAATACTACGACGAAGTCAAAAATAAAATAAATAAATATAATCAAAAGCCCTGTGAAAAACTTATTCGCATCATACCTTCACGAATCGATGAATTCGCTCCTTACATGTTACGTCTTGTAGGTGGACAGATGTCTTGTCGTGTCTTCCATCGGTATTCGAAGTCTGGCCACTGTGAGTCAGTCCTTGACGGCGTTGTTGTGGGCTCTCCGGCGTCAGAAAACTCCCTTGTCTGACGTTTAATGGTGACGTCAGCAGCCATGTACGAAGTTCTGTCCCGCTGCATAAAGGGAGGTAATCGGGCGCAGTGGTTTTCTTCTGAATTCATAGACCAGGTATCTGAAGCCATACATGCGGCAGTATGAAGTCTTCCCTCAGGAGCCCCTAAGGCACATGCACTATAATTGCCTGTGGGAGGCACCACTTTCGACAGAGCCCCGGATACATTCACATCGCCGCTACTTTCCACTCCCAGCTTCTATAGTCCAGAGCACACGGTCAATAAAACTGTAACTGCTCTAAACGCGTCAATCTTCGTGGTCGTCAGCGAGCGACTGACATCGAATTGTTGCTAGGATACGGACCCGACGTTGTTGGGCGCTGTTAGTTTGTCTTTGTTCTTTCCCCAGCGCTATAACAATCTTGCCTCGGCCGGCTGTTGTGGCCGACCGGTTCTAGGCGCTTCAGTCTGGAACCGCGCGACCACTACGGTCGTAGTTTCGTAGTTTCTAATCCTGCCTCGGGCATGGATGTGTGTGATGTCCTTAAGTTATTTTGGTTTAAGTAGCTCTACTTTCTAGGGGACTGATGACCAGATGTTAAGTCCCATAGTGCTCAGAGGCATTTTATTGAATCTTGCCTCGTAGTATCATAATCACGCCTTGAGCTGATGGATAGACCTCAGCTTGTTTCTCGAGGGAAACATTCGACCTTACTTTTAGCTGATGCAGCCTCCTCGAAATTTGCATATGCTGTCTGGCACTGTGTCTTTCCACAAAATAACACGGGTGAGATGTCTTTGTTACCTCGGCATATATATACATCGTTATAAAATTCGAAACAACTTATGGGGCGTGACACTTGCGAAAAATGCTAAGCTGATAAGAGATTCAATCTGCGAGATGTGATACAGATCTGTTTCATACATAACGATACATTCCTCCATTTATAGAAAGAACTGAAGACATAACTACAAAGACGTTACTGTGAGATAGGGAAGAGGCACCAGCTACATTTACATAGGCTAATTTGTTGCCATTATGTTCAAAAAAATGATTTGCTCATTACGTTATAAAGGTCAGTCTTATGCGACTTGAAAACACACTAGATGCCTGTTGCTAGAGACAACACTCAAGTTTACGATACTAACCGTTAATAGGTTGAGTATATGATAAGGAATACGTCCACTCAACGAACCGTCAGAACATAGTGAGAATAGTATTGTGTCTTTTTGCCTCGTGGCAAACAAACTGTTTTATGTTTGGGAAGAAAGAGTGGAAAAAAATCGGCGGTTTATCGCGAGAACACTGCAGTTTGCACAAAAATGCAGGTCTCATACACTAGAGGGTCTTAAATTTCGCAATTTTACAAAGTCTGCGCCCAAGCGAACCCACGTTTTGCAGCAGACGAATACACAAAGCAGCGTATGGGACAATTATTTCCGTTGCTGACATCGTTCGGTGAAGAGGAAGATGTCACTTACGTCGTATAGCGACTGAGGAACAGACGAGACATAAAAAAATAGTGGTTATCGTGCGACACTTCAAGCAATAACCTAAAACCCGCAACATTTTACGCGAACTGCGTCACTACATCGCTAACGAAGCGACAGGACATGTTGAGACATTGTGCTTTTGGACTGGTACTATTTCATTAAGAACTCTGCCACCAAGAATCGACGGCATAGGTGAAACCGAGGGTCCGCGTCCAAGAGGTAGAGATTTACCTAGTTACATTGCAAAAGAGGAAACATACGCAAGAATTTATATCTCAGATGATGTAATTTCGCTAGCATGCTCTTTTGAGCCCACATGCGAGGAGACCAATGTGCGATTCAAGGTCTTCACAATGGAGGGTTCTTAGCCTCGTGGCAGGTACTTAGTATCTCAGTGCGTACTGGTGGCTCTCTCGCTGTTTTTCTGTTACTGTATTAACATGTACTTCCCACGTCAATTCGTAGTGACTGATTATGAAGCAGTAAGTGTGGCTGGTCACCATTGGTTTTATTAGTTTTCTGATTGGAAGTCTTTATATCCTTAACCAGATGTTCTGTAGTCCTGTGGAGTTCTATGGCGAGACTGTGGCGTCATACGAAGGAGGTGGTCCCGTGGCACTGTTGGTACCTCGCGACGGACCACGAGTAATTACAGTTGCTGACAGACATAGCGAAAATGAGAGACGTCGGCGCAGACACTAGACACTCCGTCAGGGGTTTCCATACGCCACCGCTGCAGATCTGTTACATACGTCAGAGGAGAGTGCTGCTCAGCCCACTCGGTAATCATTGCCGATGGGACAGCATCGTCTCACTGCAGAGCAGGCGGCGCGAGAGTTGTATTACACAGAACCATGTGGCAAAGTTTATAGTCTGCTCCCTGTGATAGATGAGAGTTTTAGATGCCGTGAATTCTTCCGGGTTGTATGGCTGTGGTCCATGGAACTCTTCTATCCCTGACGTTTCGTCCAAAGCTCGGCATGACTCAGCACAACCAGGAGCACGCCCAACGTAGTTTTGGACGAAATGTCAGTAATAGAAGAGTTCCATGGACCACGGCCATACAACCCGGAAGAATTCTCAGCAGTTGAAACATCCGGTAGTGAAAGCCTTCATTGTATGAGAAGAGAGTTTTGCCTTTTATTGTATCTAGTGATAAGTTAGTGTTCAGACACAGTAACAAATACACAAGACATTCCTGTGGACATGGACTGTTACAAAGTTAGGCATTTCATCTTGTTCAAACTGTAATAAATGCTTTATGTGTTTTAATATCATGCGGTTTGTTTCCACTGACGACAGAGACTATGTGTACAAAGTTCTGCACACTATTCATTATTTCTTTGGGACTTTTGTCGATCGTAGCAAAGCAGGGGCACAGACGATATCATGAGCTCGAAATTTTTTTGTGTCTACAGTAGTTTGTATTCATTGAGTGCATCGTTTGCATTTCTTAGACCTTTATTCACTTTATCTTACAAGTTAACTTTTGCAAACGAGTATACTACATTGTGGTAATGGACACAGCACGATGTTTTCAGCTACTGGAGATTTCACCATATACACAATTTTTCTTACCTATATAGTCCGTTCATCTTGTACTGCTACCGTTCCCGAACATTTACTGTTATCGTGTTTGGAATTATACGACATTTTAAGGCACCTCTTAGTGATGCGATGTATACCATAGACCTTTTCGAAAACGTGCAATATGTTCATCAACTCCCACACTACATCATGTATCAGCAAGTTCACTATAACCATTGAAAAGTAAATTGATTCAAATTATATAGGCCCGAGATATTGTCTGAGCAGGAAACAAGTGAACTTATGTCTTTTGTTTGCTGAGGAAACAGCTCGGTCTGTACCATAGCGGACGGTACTTGCTACCAATACTAGCGATTTTCTGTCAGAAGCTGTCCGCTTGATGAAGAAGCTAGGCGAAGAATACATCCATACACCGCGGTATACAGGGTGTTCAAAGAAAGTGTCGGTTACTTTTTAGAGGTGGTAGTACTCATGAATCATTAAAATAAGTTCAGTAAACAAGAGTGCGGAACCACATACTTTCCGAGACAAACATGTGTTTATAGAAGGGAAGGTCCGAAATTTGGTCGCGGATATTAGCATAGAGGTTGCATTGGCACTCCGTCAAATATGTCGACAGCGTGTTACGATGTCTTACTCTAGAACTCTACCTACCATTAGGTGGCCTGCAGTCAGTTGTGTGGTTAGAGCCGTGTTGTAGGCTACGTAAAATTTCGTCGTGGTCGTGTGTCTTATTATACAGTACTGTCAACCCTGGGTATGTACCATGCTATTTTACCTCCTTCCAAATGCAATTTCGCTTATGTGTTTATTGTTGTATGTTCAAATGGTGTAGTACATTTACATTCTCTATCTTCCACCACTTGTTAGCGAATGAAGCCTGCTACTCAGCAAGTGACATGGTGGATATTAAGTTCTGCTCTAGTTTTGCAAATGGACGTAGCCTGCAATCCTGTGCCCCCTACGGCGAAAAATATCCGCAGCACAGAGTGCCCTCTGAGAAGCTGTTCGGCAGACTTTTCCAGCGACTGAGGGACACAGGTTCCTTAGCGTCTCGGAAGACTGACAGTGGAAGGGGTCTGCACAGTAGAGTCCTGCATGACCGAGTAAGCAAGCACAAAATACGAGATGGGGCGAGCACACCCTAACTGGATAGGCTGCCCACACTAGTTCTAGTGACCGAGCATAGAAGCCGTAACCGAATACGTAGCTCGTAACTTCAAACACATTACACGTGTCATTCGCGTTCCCGGGTTCGATTCCCGGCGGGGTTAGGGATTTTCTCTGCCTCGTGATGACTGGGTGTTGTGTGATGTCCTTAGATTAGTTAGGTTTAAGTAGTTCTAAGTTCTAGGGGACTGATGACCATAGATGTTAAGTCCCATAGTGCTCAGAGCCATTTGAACCATTTGAACACGTGTCAATATCCTTGTGAGACTGTAGCCAGTACGAGCTACTCGTTTGTGGTGCGTCTCTCTCCGTAATCACGCAGCGCGAGGAAGCCAGTGCAGTAAGACGTAAGATTGAAACCAATGTTTACACACCGAAGAAACGGGAAGGGCTAAAAAGCCAAGTATGGAGTAAATTTCTGTTGGTTGTAGACGAAAGCAGTGCGTCCACTGGGTACGTACCGTACATAAACTGCTCCACATTATTCTGTTTCCAGTCGGGAACCACTCATTTAAAGAAACACAGTTGCAAGAAACCTCACAAAGATATAGCTCCTTCAGGGATACGGACAGTGATAAAAAATAGTATTACAGCATAGTGTGTTGCAATGTGTGCTAAAGATATGAGACCTTTTAATGCTTTTTCCGGTGAAGGTTTCAGAGAACTAGGCCAAGAATTAATACATCTAGGTCGCATTATGGAGAAGTTAACGTGGCAGATGTCATGGCACATCCCTCTACTATAAGCAGACATGTCAAAGAACAAGCTGATGCAATACGAAACAGCATAATGCCTTCTGTAATTGCGGAAGTTATTAATAAAACATCTTCTGCGACAGTTGATATGTGGACTGATTCGCATAATCAGGTGCACTATTTGACGCTTACAACACATTACATTAACACAGATTGGTCTCTTGTGAACAATGTTTTATTTATAACAAAATTCCCGGACATTAAGGAGACGGGAGTAATTATTATGAAAGAAATTGAAGAGAGGATGGCTGATTGGGATACTTCGCTAGAAATGTTGCACAGTTTTGTTTTTGTCTCCGACCAGGGTGCCAATGTAATAAAGGCTTTGGAAAATCACGAAAGGATTCCTTGTGCTGCTCATTTTATAAACACAGCACTTAGCCAAACTTTCGATGAAGATAACTTCTTGTTAAATCATGCCCCGAAAGTCGCATCAACAATAAATACTGCAAAATGCATTGTAAGGTACATTAAGAAAAGTGGCCTCTGCTCGTCTTTGAAATCATCGTTGAAACAAGAGGTCTGCACATGCTGGAAAAGCTTGTACACTATGCTGGAATCCTTACACACTCAGTATAACTAAGTTGCTGCTTTGCTGACGGAAAAGGACTCCGCTTATAGATTGCAAGGATATGATAATGAGCGTGCAGGAAAAATTTCGCAATTTCTGAGACCATTTAAAGAGGCCCCAGATGAATTAGAATGAACCGACAATCCAGTTAGTTCTTCTTTGGTTTCACAAACTGCAACAAATTTGCACTGTCAATGACACTGACTGTCAGGTGAGTGATTACTACAGTTAAAAGCACTGTTTCATTATGATAGGCGATAGATTTATAATTAACTAGCGTAACTGATGTGTACTAACAGATATGTATTTTTTAACAGGGGTACAAAGGATTAAAAATCGAGTCTTGACTTTCGTTTGTGAGATGTTTATCACTTCCAGACATAAAATTGCTACGTTTCTTTGGCTGTCTTTCCGTGCTCTTAATATGCTTGAAATAAATGAAAAGCAGGAAATTCTTAGCAATGTGCGACAAATGTGTGCTATTACGCAGGTACAACATGCAATCATTAACATAATCGTTTTTGCATAGTGTTAGTGGATAGTGTATTATAGAGAAACGGGAATGTTATAAGTCGTATAATATTTCATTAACGTAAAACACCTCGTTTTTACGGGAACGTTTCGATGATTTCCACATCAGTTCTGAATTACTTGTCTCTTTCGTTTATTATCATAGATCCTTCAAGTACTGTGTCATCGCCACCCAGAAAGTGAGATCGTTTCAAGGAATGGAGGAACAATAGATCATCCGCAGCAGATGAAGTAGATCTCTACATTTTAATGCACCCCGGAGATGATGATGACATCTTAAAGTGGTGGAGCAGACGTGAAACAGATCTGCCAGGCCTGGGTGGAGGTGCAAGACGTATTTTATGCATCCCAGCAACAAGCACACTTAGCGAAATATGCTTTAGTTAAGCCGGCATGTTACTAACAAATTGCCACAGTCAATTAAATCCGGAACGCGTTAGTGATATATTGCTGATCAACAATAACTTTAAATTTGTTTCTGTTGAAAACAAGTGAAAAGTATGACAAGTTATGTCTGTAAATGTTTAATGTTCTTTGTATGCTTTATATATGAAGATGGTTGTCTTCTAGATTACGAGGACAGCACTTATTTAATGTTTCCTATTAATTAGAGGAAAAATATATCTTCTGTTTGGAAAAGAGACTCGTCTTCTATCCGCAATTGTATTGAGCTTTTGTGTTAAAAGAGAGAGAGACAGAGACAAATGCATTGTGTGTGTGTGTGTGTGTGAGAGAGAGAGAGAGAGAGAGAGAGAAAGAGAGAGAGAGAGGCGTTGGATTTGTACAGTACAGCGCAGCGAGCCGGGGCGAGGCGAGGTGAGACGTCAGTGGTGACCGGTCATGCTCGGTTATCCGCGTGTCCGGAATCCGGACATCAGGCATGGGGCGAGTACGTGACGGAGCCGAGTGGTGTGGGGCCACACACGAGCGGCTCGGTCCCCCCGTCAACAGGCGAGCCGTGACGGGTCAAACATTGAGCGTTGCAGCACTCTACTGCACAGTCTGCACGCCTGACATGGAGGACCGTGTGCTACGTTCGGAGGAAGAAACCTCTGCGACCAGTGTGCGACGATTAGCAGCAGCAGAAGGCGTGTCTCACTCTCTTACATTGCAGGAAGGGGGGGAGGATGCTTTATAAACAATTGCTGTACCCTTATCATCAACAGTACGTTCAAGCCTTTGGGCCACAGAATCTGTCAGAAGCTGTTGCAGAAATGTGCCGCAGATCCACTGTTCCCTTTATATTTTATTTGCCGAAGAGGGTTCACACGAGATAGCGCTGTAAACTTCCATAACCAGCATGTATGGGCAGATGTAAATCCCCAAGCACTTCAGGAAAGAGAGTATCAATACCAAATCTCAATCAATGTACAGGAAGCCGTATTTAGCTATATATTGCTACCACAAAGATTTACTGGGGCGCATTATGTGGACTTTCTCATTAATGTATTGCCTACCTTGCTGGACACTGTGCCATTGCAGCTGCGAACACAGATGTGGTTCGTGCATGATGGCGTACCAGCACACTTTCCTCATAATGTGCGCGAACGTCTGACCCAGACATTTCACGACCGCTGTGTTAGTGGGGGTGGGGGATGGGATGAGGGGGGGGGGGGAGGGGGCGGGCTACACCTTGGCATGCTCGTTCCTTAGACCTCAATCCCCAAGGGTCGCACCTTCAGTGCATGCAAACAACCGTGTAAACTTCAAAGGGTACCTCATTTCTTACGCCGGAGAGCAGAGGGATGCATTGTCATGAATTGACGCCACGTTGAAGACCTCCTGTAAACACGTGCTTATCGCAGAAATTATGCATTTATGGACCCTCGTTTACTGTACTTACCTCAGAAAGTATGCATTTCCGGACTTATGTTTATTGGACTCATTTTTCTTGTTTCAGTGATTACTACCACCTTTCATAGTATTCGATACAATTATTTTCAGCGCCCTGTATATTCTGTTTATGGTCACTACATCCTGACTTGAATGCACCCATTTATACACTGTCTAAGTAGGCTGTTTAGGTTTTTATGTTGGTAACGCCACGTAGCGCTCTGTATGAAAATCACTGATTGTGCTGTGTGCAGTCTGTGGCTGGTTTGCATTGTTGCAAGTCGCTATTGTAGTGTTGGGCAGTTGGCTGTTAATAGCGCGTAGCGTTGCGCAGTTGGAGGTGAGCCGCCAGCAATGGTGGATGTGGGGAGAGAGATGGCGGTGTGTTAAGAGCGGATGATCTGGACGTGTGTCCATCAGAGACAGTAAATTTGTAAGACTGGATGTCATGAACATATATATGACTTTTGAACAATATTAAGATAAATACATTGTTTGTTCTCTATCAAAATCTTTCATTTGCTAACTATGCCTGTCAGTAGTTAGTGCCTTCAGTAGTTAGAATCTTTTATGCAGCTGGCACTATTGGCGCACGCTGTATTGCAGTAGTTTGAGGTAAGTGATTCATGAAAGCTATAGGTTATTGTTAGTCAGGGCCATTCTTTTGTAGGGATTTTTGAAAGCCAGATTGCGTTGCGCTAAAAATATTGTGTGTCAGTTTAAGAACAGTCATTTATAATTTTTCTAAGGGGACGTTTCAATTGGGGTTCATGGCATTTGGCCCTAGCCACACGAACATCAAAAAATTGAATAAGCGTAGTAGCACACAATCAATTTCTCAATCCTCAGTAAATAAGCAGTGTTTAAAGGCTTTCAGTGATCCGGCGCCGAGTTTAATTCACTCTCTCCCTTACTCATCCATACGAAAATAGAATCACATACACACAACACAGATACAAAATGAGACGCCATGAAAGGCACAAGGAAGGCAACGGAAAATCAATTCCATTTGCGCTATGTATACGACAACAATGTATGTCTGCCACATTTCTGCAACATTAAGTTCTCGAGAATGGGTTAGTGTTTGACTTAAAATCGTACGACTAATCTATAGGAGTTCTTTTTGTACATGTCTTTGGGATAATCAGAAATAATAATACAGAAGTGTAATTAACAACTACGAAAACGTCTCAAATATTTATCATTTTGCTTAAATGTCTAGAAGTATCATTAATGGTCGCTAGGGAAAGGAATAAACACTTGAACACTTTAGGAGACGTAGTTGGATTGTCGTTATCCTAGATAAGTAAAGAGTATTTACGTAACGTTCATACCCCTGACTGTCGGAAGGCCTGTTCTTTAATTCAACGCAGATCTTTTGGACGCTACTCCAGTCTCTTTGTAGAGATAAACTGAATCAATGTAGCACTTTTTACTGCCGTCATAAGTGGCCGGTTTAGGAAGGGGATATGTTAAAGAGACTAAAGTGGACACCGATGGAAGGTAGTAGTTGTTTTTTTTCTCAAAAAGTTCTAAAGAACTTAAAAGAATATTTATGCAGACAAGGACTGATCTTCTGATGAATATTTAAAAGCAAGGATGATGGCGAGAAAGTAAATGAGACTAACGTGTTTGAGTGTATGTAAGACAATGGTTATTAAAGTCCGTTATTCGTGAATGCAACGGGCAAAAGAACAAAAGACTGTCCACCGCCATCTGCGTTAAAGTGCAAACGACGCAGAATATACACTCCTGGAAATTGAAATAAGAACACCGTGAATTCATTGTCCCAGGAAGGGGAAACTTTATTGACACATTCCTGGGGTCAGATACATCACATGATCACACTGACAGAACCACAGGCACATAGACACAGGCAACAGAGCATGCACAATGTCGGCACTAGTACAGTGTATATCCACCTTTCGCAGCAATGCAGGCTGCTATTCTCCCATGGAGACGATCGTAGAGATGCTGGATGTAGTCCTGTGGAACGGCTTGCCATGCCATTTCCACCTGGCGCCTCAGTTGGACCAGCGTTCGTGCTGGACGTGCAGACCGCGTGAGACGACGCTTCATCCAGTCCCAAACATGCTCAATGGGGGACAGATCCGGAGATCTTGCTGGCCAGGGTAGTTGACTTACACCTTCTAGAGCACGTTGGGTGGCACGGGATACATGCGGACGTGCATTGTCCTGTTGGAACAGCAAGTTCCCTTGCCGGTCTAGGAATGGTAGAACGATGGGTTCGATGACGGTTTGGATGTACCGTGCACTATTCAGTGTCCCCTCGACGATCACCAGTGGTGTACGGCCAGTGTAGGAGATCGCTCCCCACACCATGATGCCGGGTGTTGGCCCTGTGTGCCTCGGTCGTATGCAGTGCTGATTGTGGCGCTCACCTGCACGGCGCCAAACACGCATTCGACCATCATTGGCACCAAGGCAGAAGCGACTCTCATCGCTGAAGACGACACGTCTCCATTCGTCCCTCCATTCACGCCTGTCGCGACACCACTGGAGGCGGGCTGCACGATGTTGGGGCGTGAGCGGAAGACGGCCTAACGGTGTGCGGGACCGTAGCCCAGCTTCATGGAGACGGTTGCGAATGGTCCTCGCCGATACCCCAGGAGCAACAGTGTCCCTAATTTGCTGGGAAGTGGCGGTGCGGTCCCCTACGGCACTGCGTAGGATCCTACGGTCTTGGCGTGCATCCGTGCGTCGCTGCGGTCCGGTCCCAGGTCGACGGGCACGTGCACCTTCCGCCGACCACTGGCGACAACATCGATGTACTGTGGAGACCTCACGCCCCACGTGTTGAGCAATTCGGCGGTACGTCCACCCGGCCTCCCGCATGCCCACTATACGCCCTCGCTCAAAGTCCGTCAACTGCACATACGGTTCACGTCCACGCTGTCGCGGCATGCTACCAGTGTTAAAGACTGCGATGGAGCTCCGTATGCCAAGGAAAACTGGCTGACACTGACGGCGGCGGTGCACAAATGCTGCGCAGCTAGCGCCATTCGACGGCCAACACCGCGGTTCCTGGTGTGTCCGCTGTGCCGTGCGTGTGATCATTGCTTGTACAGCCCTCTCGCAGTGTCCGGAGCAAGTATGGTGGGTCTGACACACCGGTGTCAATGTGTTCTTTTTTCCATTTCCAGGAGTGTATTTATACACTATGGAGAGACTACTGTGCATCGTGTTTGTAGCAATGCTTTTTTTAGCACTTGCCATTACTGATGCTCTGTTAGGTCATACCCTAAAGGTAAGTTTTAGATGGTACTCATTACATACTGAAATTAATTATGTTGGCAGTGACATTTCAGCTACGCCCGAATACCGTTTACGCAGGGTGTGCGAATTACGTACATGCGTTGCACGAAGCATCCCTTCTGCTGCACACATTAATTGCAACAAACGCATTCGATAACCCAATTAACGGTCCAAGAGTCGCATGTGCTCACACAGGCGAAACAATAAAAGCAGTTGTTTAGAAAAAAGTTTTCCTGCGTTTTCAAGTTCGTACAGCTGCGCACTGATAAGACTACACTGTGACGATGAAGAAATGGTAGTCACTCACAGGGGAAGTAGTACCACGGCTTGCAACGCCTGAAACCGAATAAAAATATTTTATCATATGGAGAAGTGTCTTATGTCACCCGTGAAAATCACTTATGTTATAAAACAGTATTTGTGTAGAGTCGATGTATGAACGTTAAAGAATCTAAAGAGTATAGGAGAAGGTCACTGTATGTCCTCCAAAAGACAGCTACAGCCAGCAGATTCCAAAAAGCATAAAATGGCATCATGTTGCAAAACGCTAACATCTACTTGAAACAACATATATGGAACATTCTAAAGAAACCGAGACAGATGAAAAAAGAGCAAGTAAATGGTTTATCATTTTAAAAGCAATCGCCATGACTGTTAATACATTTATCTCACCATGAGACAAGACGGTCAGTGCAATGGAAAAATGTTTATGGTTGCCTGAGGAACCATGATCGTACCCAGTCGTTCAGCTCTTCGTCTGGAGCAATTCGACGGCAACGAATGTCTTTCTTCGGGGCTCCAACGATATAGAAAATAGCGGGGAGGTAAACCCCAATTCAGTCAAACAGTTGTAGGAATATTTGACAGATGTACTATTGTTTTCGCTATGAAGGAACCAAATAGGGTTGCACTGAAAACTGAATAACACTGATAAGGGCACATAAATGCTGTCAGTAGGCAATAAGAAGAATAGTCGTTTGCATAATCATGTGGAATCCAATTCCACATCTACATCCACACCAGCAAGCCACCGAACGTTGCGTGGTGTAGGATACTTTGTATGCCTACAAGTTATTTCTTTTTCTTTTAAACTGGCAAATAGAGCGAAAGAAAAACGACTATCTACATGTCCCAGTACGAGCCATAATTTCCTGCATTTTATCATCGTGTCCTTAGGTGAAATATATGTTGGCGGCTGTAGAATCGTTCTGCAGTCAGCTTCAAACTGCACTTCTATAAATTTTCTCAATACCGTTCCTCGAAAACATCATCGCCTTTCTTCAGAGGATTTCCTTTCGAGTTCTCGAAACATCTGCGTTACACTTGTGTGTTGTCCGAACGTACCAGTGACAAATCAATCACCCCGCCTCTGATTTGCTTCGATGTCTTCTTTCAATCCGACCTGGTACGGATCCCAAACACTAGACCAGTACTCAAGAATAGGTCCTATTAGCGTCGTTTATGAGGTCTTCTTTACGGATGAACCACACTTTCCCAAAATTCTAGTTATCAATCGAAGTCACCCATTCGCTTTCTCTTCCACAATTATTCACATGCTCGTTCCATTCCATATCGCTTTGCGCCGTTACGCCTAGAGATTTAAACGATGTGACTGCGTCAAGCCGGGCACTGCTAATATTCTGCTCGAACATTTCGGGTTAGTTTTTCCTACTCATCACCATAAATTTACATTTTTCCACGTTTAGCGCTAGCTGAAATTCATCACACCAACTGTAAAATAAGTCTAAGTCGTCTTGTGTCCTCCTACTCTCGCTCTATTTCGACACCTTCGTGTACACCACAGCAGCATCAGCAAACAACAACAGATTGGTGCCCAACATGTCCACCAAATCACTTATGTACATCTTATGTACATAAAAAATAATAGCGGTCCTATCACACTTCCCTGCGGTACTCCTAATGATACCCTTGTCTCTGATGAACACTCGGGCGTCGAGAAGAACATGCTGGATTCTATTAGTCAAGTAGTCTTCGAGCCACTCACGTATCTGGGAACCAATTCCATACCGTCGTATCTTTGTTAACAGTCTGTAGTGAGGCACCCTGTCAAAAGCTTTCCGAAACCTAAAAATATGGAATCTGCCCGTTGCCCTTCGTCCATAGTTCGCAATATATCATGTGAGAAAAGGGAAAGCTGAATTTCGTACAAGAGGTGCTTTTTAAAATCGTGCTGATTCGTGGCCATAACCTTCTACTTCTCGAAAAAATTTATACTGTTCGAACTGAGAATATGTTCAATAATTCTGCAGCAAATCAATGTTAGGGATATTGGTCTGTAATATTTAGAGTTCGTACTTTTACGTTGTTTACTTGCAGGAGTGTCACCTGCGCATTTTTCGAATCACATGGGACTATGCGCTGGGCGAGAGAATCGCGATAAATGCAAGTTAAGTAACCCGCGAATGTAGTAGGCTGTCTATGTTTTCTTATTGGTAACGCTACGTAGCACTCTGTATGAAAATCACTGGCTGTGCTGTGTGCGGTCTGTGGCTAGTTTGCATTGTTGTCTGCCATTGTAGTGTTGGGCAGCTGGATGTTAACAGCGCGTAGACTTGCGCAGTTGGAGGTGAGCCGCCAGCAGTGGTGGATGTGGGGAGAGAGATGGCGGAGTTTTGAAATTTGTAAGACTGGATGTCATGAACTGCTATATATATTATGACTATTAAGGTAAATACATTGTTTGTTCTCTATTAAAATCTTTCATGTGCTAACTATGCCTATCAGTAGTTAGTGCCTTCCGTAGTTTGAATCTTTCATTTAGCTGGCAGTAGTGGCACTCGCTGTTTTGCAGTAGTTCGAGTAACGAGGATTTTTGTGAGGTAAGTGATTTGTGAAAGGTATAGGTTAATGTTAGTCAGGGCCATTTTTTGTTGGGATTATTGAAGGTCAGATTGCGTTGCGCTAAAAAAATATTGTGTGTCAGTTTAGTGTTGATCAGAATAGGTAAAGAGCGAAATGTCTGAGTACGTTCAGTTTTGCTCAGCTGTTTGAAAATCAAATAACGTAAGAGATTTATCAGCACAATAATTCATTAAGTTTTCTAAGGGGACGTTTCAGTGTCATAGAGTTCTTTCTGTAGAATCGAAATGGGATTCCATCCGGACTTGGCTACTTATTTGTTTTAAAATCCTTCAGTTGTTTATTAAGCTTATTACTATGTCGTCCATATGGGAGTCCGTTCGACGGTGAAAACACGATATGTTTTCAGGATTCTCCTGAATGAACGATTTCTTTAAAGTGAAACTTAAAACTTCGGCTTTCGTTTTGCTTTCTTCAACACGCACACCAGACTGATCAACGAGGGACTCGACGGAAACCTTAGACCCACTCAGCGATTTTACGTAGCACCTGAACATTATCGTGTTTTGGGCCAGATCTTTTGCTATGGTAGTTGTTCTATGCTTTACAAATTCATGAAACTCTACTAACCTCATGTCGTCATGTGCGTCATGTGTCATGTGCGAGTTCTCTTTTGAACCGAGACTGGAACAGCATTTGCTTCCTCAGCATTTTCAGAATTTCATTCATAAACCATGGTAGGTCTTCCTTTCTTAATCCACTTACTATGCAAATAGATCTCCAGACCATGATTTCCAAACTTTGCTCAAAATTCCTCTACGCCCATCTTACTGGAGCTACGTGATGCCAATTCATCATCTAAGTGAGTTGCTAACAACTGCTAATCTATTCTTTTTAGCAGAAACAGTCTCTTAGCTTCCGTGACTGATTTATTAACTTTGCTAACCACACTTGCTATAATTGACCTCATGGTTACTAATCCCCGCGTCTATACTAACACTGTTGATAAGGTCTGGCCAATTTGTAGCAACAAGGTACAAGGTATTTCCACTGCGTCTGGGCTACCGAACTAGTTGGTTAAGACAGTTTTTGGCAAACATGTTCAAATTTCGTTGCAAGACTGTCAATACCCACTGCAATCAATTCATAGACATCCCAGTCTATACTCGTTAGGTTAAATACGCCTCCAACCTATACTCCATAATCTGGGTAATTCCGCGCTACTGACCATACTCTTTCTTTGAATGACACTAAAACTGTGACAGTGTAATCGGGTGGTCGCTAAAACATCCAACAGTTAACTCTATTTCACCTAGGCCTGTTATATGAATCCAGTTAACGATACTGTCCCACTCAAATTCGACCTCAACAAAGAACATATTTTTATCAGCTACAATGAACACTCCACCTCCTACGTCGTCTATTCCGTCTTTCCAATATAAGTTCTATGACTCGCTAAATACTTCAGCGCTTTCTGTTCCGGGTTTCAGCCCGCTCTCGGTCCCGAGAATAAATTGGGTGCAACAGATTTCCTGGAGGGCAATAAACTCAAGAACTTTGTTACGAATACTTCGATAATTTACTGATAAAATTTCGACAGTCGAAGCGTCTTTACCATGAACGCGTTCTGAAATTCCTTCTGTGTACCGCACCTGGCGACTGTTCATCAGAGTACCCTTGTGCACTCCACAAGTACTCTGTTACTGAAGTAGCTGCTTCCTTTGTGCCGTGCACCTCTTACCTATCAAGGGGATTCCCCCCGATAGCACGCCTACAAATCTGCAGCCGAGACTGTCACAGATTCGGCGAATCCTTAGACTGAGGTCCTCTTCTCGCCTCCAAACCAAAGAACCACCATCAACTCTGGGAACAATGCTGCAAATTGCAGTCTCTATTTACACCCCGCGCAAGGCCAGCAGCCTTTAACACCTCCACTAGCCGCCAATACGAAGATGGCCTCAGAGCCCATGCGACAGGCATCTTTGGTTATCACCTGTGACACGACTCGCTGACGACTGCACTCTACACACTAGATAGCCGAAGGCAGGGTTGCCTCGACATCTCTGCTTAGCCCCCACCCCTGTCAGACATGTCGAGTGCACATTGGCTTTCTTTCCAGCGCCGAACGATATCTTCCGAAGGGACTCCATAAAGTGCCCATTGTTGGAGCTCCCGATAAGTAGCAAACCCCTGTCCACGCGTGCCTGCTCGGACCCGGCGCATGTCCACTCACTGGGCGAATACGGGAAGACAGACGCCCAGCCTGCGCGTTGGTCCTCAGCCTCGAGCGACGCCAACGCGTTACATCCCACCACCGACCCTGCTGTGAGGGCGGATCCACCGCTTTGAATACACTAAGAGGTGTCTCTGCAGCAGAGGCCATGGGCGAAACAAGCGACAGCTGGGGAGTCTCATGCGACGCGCCAGATTCTTCGCAACCACTACACTCCGAGGCAGAAGCCTGAAGGCGGCTAAGCGTAGCCAAAAACGCATTCCGCTGTTCACGAACTGCAGTTCCTCTTCCGTACGCACAGAGCACACCACACAGCAGTCTAACAGAAGATTTAAACTCTACCACGAGACAGATACCTAGGTATGCAGCTTGCTACTCTTCTATTGTGCCACAGATTTACTGATAACATTTTGACATTATGAGGCGTATAGCTGACTGTTCGGAAGATATGAAAACTGCACTACAGGCAGCCGTAATTTACACCTACAATTAAAAGCGCGAGATTAAACCTTTTAAATAGAAAAACAGCACAAAATTTAAGAAATATACTACTAAGAAGATACAGGAAATCCTGAATATGTAATCCGCCGTTCTGTAGATGTGAACAGGAGACAGCAGGGGATCTGATTACTATAATTTTGTCTGTAAATCTTATAGCCTGCCGAGGATCAAGAATCAAATGACGATAAAGACTCCAAAATAACCTAAAGGCACAGATATGCGGACACTGTAATATGTTTGATGGGTGCACTGCCCGAGAAAACAAATCGACTTCATCCATGACAAGATGGAGCTTACTGCGGAAAGAATACACAGATACAAAGTCACTTGCTGAACGTAAAAACACAGCGACAAATTGCACAAGACTTATATTTACTGAAACCTATCAGCTACTCTAACAGTTGTCACATCAAGCCACGCACATATCTGTTCACATGTAGTCGAAGAAATGACGTGTGTTCCAGCGAGAAATCAATGCGAAACTTGATTTTGCTCTAGAGTAACTAAAAAAGCTTTGCTCTGCCTAAATACTTATACGAGGAAAATGGGCAACAACTTTAAGACATATCTAGTGTGAAAGGGTTTGGATCTGTCATAAACTTGGATGAAAGAAGAAGAAACATGTCAGCAATAAGAAACAGAGGTGCAGCGCGTAATTATTTTGTGAGTGAGTCTGCTAAAGCGCCTTCGCAGGAGAGCTGAATCTGAGGTAGTACGTAAGGCAGGATCATATGCATTATCGTTTACATGTACAGTTTTTGATTTATTCGTTGTATCTTGATTGTTAGTTTCAGTAGCTGTAACTGTAATTTATTGTAAAACACAATTAATCTGCTGCTGCTGTCTTCCTCACACTATCCAGAAATCCGTTTTAGAACCATGTTTACTGAACGTGGTTTTCTTAGCGTTTTGTTTTTGTTTATGTAAACATTGTACTCTTTCCAATAACATTATTCTCAGATGCTATCATGCAGTTTAGTTAATGTGATGCGAAGCAGTAGATGCCACTATTGTTGCTTCTTCATAAAAAGTGAGTGGGAACAGTAGTACCATATGTCACACTTTATAGGAAATTATACTGCATGCTATAATGGATGCTTCATTCCTATCACGTTACATTCGTTGTGCATGTAATAAAATAATTAACAAATTACGTATCTATTTTTATGCCAATAAAGCGTATATTAGACATTTTCCGGGCAATCTACCACTGATTAATCACGCCAGAAATACTTCAAAAATCACATTTCAAATTTTCACAAGTATTTGATATGTCTTACCCTTAGTTGCATGTTAACAAAAACTCGTTATCGAATTCCGTCTAAACTGGAATTGAATTAGTCTCCTTGCTACCACCTACAGTGTCGGAGGCTAGAATAGAAAGGGGTGTCGTAAGAGGCGACTAATATGAGTCTTTTTATTTGGTCACGTTTTTACCTTGCTATTTTGACTATACTTTGGAGTTTGAAGGCTTTCACTCTTTTCGCTTTTTTAACGATTATTTCCTCACCTTTTCTGACTTTTTAAATTCTGATCCCCATTTTGAGTTTGACTTCCACTTTTCCGATTGTACAGACGTGTGGGCCGTTTGGGGAAGGACACATTACTGTAATGCTTTATCTCTCTACTGTGCGCTGTTATCATTTGCAGCCTGCGACTGGATTGAATGGCATCGGGGTGGATGGTTCGCAACCAAACGAATCAAACTTAATGGTGGCTGCGCCAACACAGTCATATCAACATTCAGGAACAGTAGTTTTAATACAGGGATCTACAATCCTACGGCATATCCGCCTTTGACCAGGCCTCAGGATGAGAGCCAGGTAATGATAAATGGCAGTAGACAGTTAATCGATTTTTGGTTTGTTCCCGAACTGACGGTGGATCTTTCGCTACAACGAAGCCACTGTTTTTCGATGAAATTATTGAATATGGGTTTGGGGACGTTGCAGGAATAGAAAAGATATGAAATGGATCTTTGCTGGCCAAAATATCGCACACCACCCAATCGTGGGCACTTCAGGTCTATGTAAAAATAGGAGATATGCCAGTCACCATTTATCCTCGTAACAGGTTCATTATAATTCAAGATGTTGTCTTCTATCGGGACGTAACGCTAAAATCTGATGAAGAGCAGCATACTAATCTGGTGTGGCGTGGAGTCAATTTTGTTCGCCGCCTCCAGAAGGGACCCAAAGGTAATAGACTTGTAAGCATATTGTCATATCGCTGCCTTAGTTGTGGAGTATCTTTGAGGGCAGCCGCGTACGCAGAGTCGAGCGCGGGACACGGAACTGTTATGTTGTGTACTGACAAGGGAACCTCCCCATCGCACCCCCCTCAGATTTAGTTATAAGTTGGCACAGTGGACAGGCCTTGAAAAACTGAACACAGATCAATCGAGAAAACAGGAAGAAGTTGTGTGGAACTATGGAAAAAATAAGTAAAATATACAAACTGAGTAGTCCATGTCCAAGATAAGCAACATCAAGCATAGTGTCAGTTCAGGAGCGCCGTGGTCTCGTGGTTAGCGTGAACAACTGCGAAAAGAGAGGTCCTTGGTTCAAGTCTACCCTTGGGTGAAAATTTTACTTTATTTGTTTTCGCAAAGTTATGATCTGTCAGTTCGTTCATTGACGTCTCTGTTCACTGTAATAAGTTTAGTGTCTGTGTTTTGCGACCGCACCGCAAAACCGTGCGATTAGTAGACGAAAGTACGTTCCTCTCCAATGGGAACCGAAAACATTTGATCGCAAGGTCATAGGTCAACCGATTCCTCCACAGGAAAACACGTCTGATATATTCTATACGACACTGGTGACGGCATGTGCGTCACATGACAGGAATATGTTGCAGACCAACCTAACTTGTACACTTGGCGAATGGGTAAAAAGATTCTTCTACCTTGCCCGGTTTAGGTTTTCTTGTGGATGTGATAATAACTCCCAAAAAAGTGATGAAAACATAAGAGTTTATCACATAAACTGCAACAAATGAATGCAACAGTTTCACAGTCACACAGTTTTCCCTGTGCTCTGTCAAAACATATGTTTTTAACGTTTTCCAATTTTTCCGTGTGTCAAATCCTGCATATGTCCGAGCAAATCTGAACATGTCCTGGAATTTTCGAAAGCGAAGTTGAGTGTGTGAGTGCCTGAACTTTGATAATTGACACACGTCTCTTACGCTAACCACGAGACCACAGCGCTCCTGAAATCACATTGTCCTCGATGTGGCTTATGTTACACATCGACTACTCAATTTGTATATTTTGCTTATTTTTTCATAGTTCGACAAAACTTCTTCCTGTTTTCTCGATTGATCTGTGTTCAGTTTTTCAAGGTCTATCCACTGTGCCAACTTATAACTAAATCTGAGGGGGGTGCGATGGGGAGGTTCCCTTGTGAGTAGCTCTGCATATGAGGGGCATTATAGCATGGAAGTTGAGGTGTTGCTACAAGTGCTATTACAGTAAAGTGGTAAAATAAGTAAATAATTCAGAGGAAAGTGCGTCAAGAAGTAATTTAATGATGAGCAGTGCTGCTGATAACGTACTTGTGTATCCTCTCGTTGCGTGTCGTACCGTACTGTATATTATCCGCGCCGTGGTTGGTCTCCCAGAATGAACCGGTGTGAATCAGTAGAAATTAGTCACCATAAAAGAGTGCAGTCAAGTGCCAGTGTCTTGTAGCGAGCGTGAGGACGTGCGTTCGCGCACGCTCATACAAGTGAGAACTGAAAGATTAACTTTACGAACAGTGTTACAGGGTGTTTCAAAAATGACCGGTATATTTGAAACGGCAATAAAAACTAAACGAGCAGCGATAGAAATACACCGTTTGTTGCAATATGCTTGGGACAACAGTACATTTTCAGGCGGACAAACTTTCGAAATTACAGTAGTTACAATTTTCAACAACAGATGACGCTGCAAGTGATGTGAAAGATATAGAAGACAACGCAGTCTGTGGGTGCGCCATTCTGTACGTCGTCTTTCTGCTGTAAGCGTGTGCTGTTCACAACGTGCAAGTGTGCTGTAGACAACATGGTTTATTCCTTAGAACAGAGGATTTTTCTGGTGTTGGAATTCCACCGCCTAGAACACAGTGTTGTTGCAACAAGACGAAGTTTTCAACGGAGGTTTAATGTAACCAAAGGACCGAAAAGCGATACAATAAAGGATATGTTTGAAAAATTTCAACGGACTGGGAACGTGACGGATGAACGTGCTGGAAAGGTAGGGCGACCGCGTACGGCAACCACAGAGGGCAACGCGCAGCTAGTGCAGCAGGTGATCCAACAGCGGCCTCGGGTTTCCGTTCGCCGTGTTGCAGCTGCGGTCCAAATGACGCCTACGTCCACGTATCGTCTCATGCGCCAGAGTTTACACCTCTATCCATACAAAATTCAAACGCGGCAACCCCTCAGCGCCGCTACCATTGCTGCACGAGAGACATTCGCTAACGATATAGTGCACAGGATTGATGACGGCGATATGCATGTGGGCAGCATTTGGTTTACTGACGAAGCTTATTTTTACCTGGACGGCTTCGTCAATAAACAGAACTGGCGCATATGGGGAACCGAAAAGCCCCATGTTGCAGTTCCATCGTCCCTGCATCCTCAGAAAGTACTGGTCTGGGCCGCCATTTCTTCCAAAGGAATCATTGGCCCATTTTTCAGATCCGAAACGATTACTGCATCACGCTATCTGGACATTCTTCGTGACTTTGTGGCGGTACAAACTGCCTTAGACGACAGTGCGAACACCTCGTGGTTTATGCAAGATGGTGCCCGGCCACATCGCACGGCCGACGTCTTTAATTTCCTGAATGAATATTTCGATGATCGTGTGATTGCTTTGGGCTATCCGAAACATACAGGAGGCGGCGTGGATTGGCCTCCCTATTCGCCAGACATGAACCCCTGTGACTTCTTTCTGTGGGGACACTTGAAAGACCAGGTGTACCGCCAGAATCCAGAAGCAATTGCACAGCTGAAGCAGTACATCTCATCTGCATGTGAAGCCATTCCGCCAGACACGTTGTCAAAGGTTTCGGGTAATTTAATTCAGAGACTACGCCATATTATTGCTACGCATGGTGGATATGTGGAAAATATCGTACTATAGAGTTTCCCAGACCGCAGCGCCATCTGTTGTTGAAAATTGTAACTACTGTAATTTCGAAAGTTTGTCTGCCTGAAAATGTACTGTTGTCCCAAGCATATTGCAACAAACGGTGTATTTCTATCGCTGCTCGTTTAGTTTTTATTGCCGCTTCAAATATACCGGTCATTTTTGAAACACCTTGTATATCATTACTAGTGTCAAGGACTATTACCAGATAACTGTATGTGTGACGAGCGTAAGAACTTTCGTTCGATCATTCGGCTTCCGCATCATCAACAATCACCTGCGTCGTGTCGGTTACGCGTACGCTCGTCTGAGTGATATTGTGGACAGATAATCATCAAGATTGTTAATTGGGATAAACACTTATGAATTAGAATGTGAACAGTGCAACCTGCGATTTCCTTTAATCGTCTCAGAATATAGTTGTTCATACCAGACACAGAACAGTGTCGTGTTCTAACGATGAGTGGCTCCCCTGACTCGCTTGCATATTTCGATAGATAATTTCAGGCAAGCCAGCAGCAGCGTGGAGCAGGACAATACGACCGCCGCGGTATTATCAGGTACGTGATGTTGACAGGGCGCACGGTCAAGGAACGACAACCACTTTAAGGTACCACCCCACCCAATTGTACACATGGGCGTGTTACAGACTGTGCACTGGAGATTTCATCCTGGCCTTCGGTGGCAACGTTTTGCCTGAGAAGGTTAAGGTCATGGTATATAGGTGTGATGTCAGACCTTACTTGTCAACTGTGTCAACTGTCTGGAACTGCACCCTCTTCACACATTGGAATGTTCAATGCTTAAGAGGGAGAAGAAAATTCAAGAGTATATAACAGTTGATTGCCTATCCGACTGATATGGTCTCATATTTTATGACTATTGTATCACACTCCAAACCCCCACGCAATGAAAAGGTCTCACACGACACCTCCTGGCCCTGGTCATATTCTGGAGCCTGCCCCACAGTTGTGGGTGGGAAAGTCGTCTCCCCCCCCTCCCCCCCCCCTCCCCACCACTACTCTAGCACCTGTAGTTTCCATACCATCGTCGCAGCCAGACATGCCTAGTCATCCTCTTGCGTCGTCAGGGACGAGGGCACCAGTCAAGATGCCTCCTCTCAAAATAATGACCAGCAGCCACAGCCTACGGGCTGAAGGAAAGTACGGTCCTCTTCTCTATCGGACGATAAAAGGGGGAAATCTTGAAATAAATCGAAGTCTCACAAGGATAAGAAGGATAAGCAGAAAGATGAACTACACGTTGAGGCTTCGGGGCACCTATGCACCTTGGCAGTGGATCTCACAATCAAGCGAACTTCAGCCTGGTAGCGAAGGAATCACACCTACCTTTTCCACTCCACTTTTTCAGACATGACTCCAATGCTCCTTCAATGGAACTGTAACAGGTACTTTCGCCATCCGACTAACCTCCGTCATTTACTGGCTGACTACTTATTCCGTGCTTGGCGTAGCACTACAAGAAACGTCGTTTATGGCAACACATCTCCCTGCTCTAAGAACTACGAACCCTATTGTACCAGTCGAGTTAATGTAGAGAGAGCGTCCAGCGGGGTTTGTACCCTCATATGCTCTGCTGTTTTCAGTCAGTAGTTGCCCCTTACCTCTGAACCACAATTCTGTAATGTTTATCTACCACCAGACGGACCTTTCCACTATCACGAGCTGTTAGATTTAGTGGAACAGCTACCAGTCCCCTTCCTCTTATTGGGGGGCGTCAATGCCCATAATCCCCTGTGGGGCGGTGACACTTTGTCTCGCACAGTCTAGGTACTGTAAAACGTCCTTTCAGAATTGGATGTCTGATTACTCAACGTTGGAGCTGCAACACATTTCAGTGTGGCCCACGGAACATACTCAGTTACTGAACTCACAGTTTGCCGCCCGAGTATCTTACCCCTGATTCAGAGGCGCGTCCATGGTGATCGCTCTGACAGCGGCCATTTTCCTATCGTTGTCTCCCTCTCCACTCACAAACATCTGAAACATGCTCCACGTTGGTCGCTTCAGAAAACTGACTGCCATGCATTCTCCTCTACAGCCACATTTGCAGCCAGTCACTTGACGGATATCGACAGAGTGGTACAAGATGCTACTGATACTATTGCTCATGCTGCAGCAGCAACGATACCCTACTCCTCTCGTTCATCCTGACAACCGCCTGTGCCAGGATGGCATGAAGATACAGCCACAGCTATCAGGGAGGGCCGCAAGGCGCTTCAACGGCACAAGCGGGATAATTTAAGAGCATTCAAGAGATTTTTAATAAAGTAAAGGAATCAGGAGTATTGCGAGCAATGTTTATCATCTATGCTACCCTCTTATCCCAAGTATAGACTACGCCGCATTTGCGGCCATCCACTACCACTACCAATGGCGGTTTCTGGAATTCTTGTCAATGGCAACATCTGCACTGACCCTGTGGTACTTGCCGACTGTTCTATGTCTCATTTCGCTGAAGTGTTCGCTTGCAGTAGTTACCATCGTCATTTCCTGACCCGGAAAACCTTACTGAGACCCGCCCGATACCCTTCCAAGCACACGGCTCTCTAACATACAACGCCCCTTCTAGTGAATGGGAGTTTCACAACGCTCCGGCAGAGTGTCGAAATTCGGCCCCTGTAACCGACAAAATCCAGAACTACATCTTCAAACATCTTCGTGCCGACAGCATGAAACATATCGGACTTTTTAATCGTATTTGGCGGGAAGGAGAGTTTCCCTCTGTCCTGAAACTGGGAAAGGCTCCCATATTTTAACCAACTACCGGCCAGTCTCTCTGTCCTGTGTAAGCTATTCCAGCTAATGGTCAACCGCCGTCTTTGTTGAGCATATATTATCATTCCAAAGTGGCTTTTAGGCTTTCTGATCCACCACAGATTACCTGGTTCGTCTGGAATCTGCTGTACGTAATTTTTCGCGCATCGCCAGCATCTGATTGCTGTGTTCTTTGACCTGCAGACGGCATACTATGCCAGCTATCGACATCAAGTCCTGTGTAAACTGCATGGGTGCAGTTTCTGGGGCACTTTCCCCATTTTGGTCCAGAATTTCCTATCTCTCCGACTTTTTCGCGTCCGGAAAGGTTTGACTCTCATCAGCCAATTTCTACAGGAAACTGGAATCACTCAGGTAGTAGGCCCCTCTGTCTCTCCATCACTGTATGTCGATGATCTTTGCCTGTGCATCCCTGTGTACCACTGAGTGATAAATTCACGGGATTATCTGAAGAGTACATGACTGGGCTTTGAACTGCGGCTATCAATGTTTACCTGCAAAATCACGAGTTATGCATATTTGGCGACTCCTGACTATGCACCCGCACCCAGAAACTGATCTTGGCTCTGAGCACTATGGGACTCAACTTCTGAGGTCATTAGTTCCCTAGAACGTAGAACTAGTTAAACCTAACTAACCTAAGGGCATCACACACATCCATGCCCGAGGCAGGATTCGAACCTGTGACCGTAGCGGTCTCGCGGTTCCAGACAGCAGCGCCTAGAACCGCACGGCCACTTCGGCCGGCACTGACCTTGGTGACCACTTATTTGAAGTTGTTGAGACTTTCCAATTCACAGGTCTTTTTTTGTTTTTTTTTTTTTTTTTTTGGTTTTAAAAAAACACGCTAACTTGGCTGCGACATGTCCGCTGGCTGAAGGTAACTTTCATGGAGAAACTGTCCGCGCGGATAGCTGAGTAGTCATCGTGACGGATCGCCATCCTACGGGCTCGGGTTCGATTTCCGGCTGTGTCGGAGGTTTCCTCCGTTCAGGGACTGTGTGTTGTCTTCATCATAATTTCATCCCCATCCGGCGCGCAGGTCGCCCAATGTGGCATCGAATGCAATAAGACCCGCACCAAGGCGGCCGGACCTGCCCCGCAAGGGGCCTCCCGGCCAATGACGACAAACGCTCATTCCATTTTCCATGAAGAAGCCAAATGTTCTCCATTTTCTTAATAACTCCTCGTGGGGCATAGACCACACGGGATTTCTGAGAGTTTACAAAGCGCCGATTTTATGTCGGTTGGACTATGGATGTTTTGCTTATGGGTCGCAACAGCGTCCATACTTAACTTGCTGGATCCTATTCACCACAGCAACTGGGGCGTTATGTATGAGCCGTACTGACAGCCTTCTGCCGGAAGCCAGTGTCGCAGCTCTGCGGTTTAGACGACAGCAGCTTCTGGCAAGTTACGCAGTCACCACGCATGTCAATCAGCTCTGTTTACAACCAACAGTTCAGACTGTTTGCGCATTGTTCATAAATGAATAGACCAGCTGGGATCCGAGTCGATACTCCATTGAAGGACCTCCAACATCCTCCTTTAGTTTGTATTCTTCAGGGCTCGCTCTTGACACCCCATCTGGTCTGTACCCTGTCCCGTGATATGGATGCACCTCTTCTGTGGCCACAAGAAGGATGCTGGTCCTACCCTTGTCTGGTATCTCTTTGTTTCGATTCTCCACGGTTTTTCTAATTTGGTATGCATCTATACAGAAGGATCGAAAGTTAATGACAGGGTTGGCTATGCTTTTGAATATGCAAGGGTCTTTGCACGACAAGTTTCTGGTTTGTTTGGGTTCAGCCATTCCTTTCTTTTCCTAATGTTAGCATAAAGACACCATTTCCCATCACCAGTACAGATACAGGGTGGGACTGCTGTGTGTTGTTCACCAGCCAACTGCTGACAAGCAAGCAGAGATACACACATGGCTACTTGCTGATCGTGTGTTTTTGTGATATTGGCTTACAGCATGTGGCATCCATACATCCGATATCTGAACTTTCCCAACAGCATGTTAATGTCGCACGATATTGGAACTATCACAGTTCATCACATGTGCCAATTCTCGAGTACACTGTAGTGCATCATTGTTGATTAACGCCTTTTTAACGATCTTCATCAAACCCCATATGTCTTCCTGAACTTGGAGTGTCACTAATGTCTAAACAATCCTCCTTAAAACAAAAAAAAAACGATTTTGTTGCCGTGCTCTGCCCAACGGGATCATCCCCAACACACGGCGCAAATCTTTCTGGCAGCCTCCGCTGCTGTCACTCCTCCATTGAACGCAAACAGAAGAATATGTCAGAAATATATTTCCCTACTTGGCGGTGCATATTCTAGGGTCAACATCTCCACTCACTCTCTCTAAGTGACAAAGTGACAATATGTAAACTCAATCAGCGACAGCGTACTAGAATCAATAAATGACAATCGATAAATAAATCCATAGCAACAGGAATACCAGCATGAAAAAAAAAAACCGCTCCGAACTTATACACCAACCTATAAGGCTATATGTGATTGCAGGCTTTCTAGGCGTATTTCAGCTATGAGATGTTCACGGGTTATCAGCCGAGTAGCGTCGTCTTCTAGTCCCACTTTGCCTTCGCCTGAAGATGATGGATAAGCAATCCATTGAAACGTTGCGCCTAGAAGACGACGACACTTGGCTGATAACCCGTAAAGATTTCCTAGCTAATACAAGGCTTTTTCTCTACCCTCATAATTGAAATTTCTGTGTCAAGTTTGTCTATATAGAGTGGAGAAAAATTGTGTCACGAAATTCTAACCCTGGATAGCTGAAGCCAGTAGGACGCTAAATTACTACTCTTTTGTAGATCGACAACGCACCATTTTTACACTACGGAAACTCGGCGCCACGCTCTCCGATTGGCAAAGCATTCACGGCCATGCGTTGTCCAGAGTATCCAGCAACAGGGCAATCCCATGGTGAATAGCAGCGCGTGGCGCCATGTTTCCGTAGTTTAAAAATGGTGCGTTGTCGATCTACAATAGATTAGTAATTTGGGGTCCTACTGGCATCAGCTATCCAGGGTTACAATTTCGTGACAATTTTTCTCCACTCTGTATAACGAGGGCACTCTGTGTCAGACACTTGTCGACACCGCCTGCTGTCTGCCATGTGTCCACTCCTCTGTTGTCAGTTGGCCCCCTCCGCACGCCTGCAGTACAGCACGTGTGCCTGACCATTTGATTATAGTGGCCCATAGCACTACGGCTGCCGCCAAGCGACTTCCGTCTCACTACAAAATGGTTCAAATGGCTCTGATCACTATGGGACTTAACATCTGGGGTCATCAGTCCCTTAGAACTTAGAACTACTTAAACCTAACTAACATGAGAACATCACACACATCCATGCCCGAGGCATGGTTCGAACTTGCGACCGTAGCGGTCGCGCGGTTCCAGACTCAAGCTCCTAGAACAGTTCGGCCACACAGGCCGGCCCACAGTGTCAACAGTGTGCCGAAAATACCAAATTTCAGGTATTACCTCTCACCATCGACAACGCAGTGGCCGACGGCCTTCACTTAACAATCGAAAGCAGCAGTGTTAGCGTAATATGTCGGTGCTAACAGACAAGCAACATACGTTTTGAAAACATAAAACAAGAAGTTTATTAACTTTTCCTTGAAAAATTCATCTAAATAAGTGAAGTGACGACAATTTTTAGAGCAATAAAGAAAATAAAAACATAAAGATGAAAAAGTCCTTCAACGGCAGACATTAATACGTACGATGAACGTATCATTTAGGACAACGCGGCGAAATCTGGTGTTAATGAACTATAATAGCAGACGGCCGACGCGAGTGCCTTTGCTAACAGCCCGACATCGACTGCAGCGCCTCTTCTGCGCTAGTGTCCAAATCACCCGACATGAATCTTGTCGACAATTTTTGGGACATAATCGCGAGGTCAGTTCGTGAACAAGCATGGATGAATATTTCCCCAGGGGACCCCATCGACTTGTTGAGTCCATGCCACATCCAGTTGCTGCACTACGCCGAGTAAAAGGAGGTCCGACACGATATTTGGAGGTACCCCATGACTTTTTTCACCTCAGTCTATTTCAGTGAAGCTAATACACTAGCGGCAATTTTTTCGTCATAGTGTTCGGGAATGGAAGCCGAATAGTTAATCGCCGAGCAGTAGCGTCGAACACATTACTTGAAAAGGAACGAAATGGAAACGGTCGTCGACGAGACCGTAGATAGCGAGAAGAGAACTTCCAAGTGCATCATAAGTTGGTTCGTGGCCAACAGTGCAAGTATATGAAGAATAAGGAAAATTATTTCAGAACGGGTAAACAAGCATTTCAGCCCACATATTTCTTTACACAATACCCATTTAACAAATATCATTTATGAAGTTCACTGATGATAATCTACACTCCTGGAAATTGAAATAAGAACACCGTGAATTCATTGTCCCAGGAAGGGGAAACTTTATTGACACATTCCTGGGGTCAGATACATCACATGATCACACTGACAGAACCACAGGCACATAGACACAGGCAACAGAGCATGCACAATGTCGGCACTAGTACAGCGTATATCCACCTTTCGCAGCAATGCAGGCTGCTATTCTCCCATGGAGACGATCGTAGAGATGCTGGATGTAGTCCTGTGGAACGGCTTGCCATGCCATTTCCACCTGGCGCCTCAGTTGGACCAGCGTTCGTGCTGGACGTGCAGACCGAGTGAGACGACGCTTCATCCAGTCACAAACATGCTCAATGGGGGACAGATCCGGAGATCTTGCTGGCCAGGGTAGTTGACTTACACCTTCTAGAGCACGTTGGGTGGCACGGGATACATGCGGACGTGCATTGTCCTGTTGGAACAGCAAGTTCCCTTGCCGGTCTAGGAATGGTAGAACGATGGGTTCGATGACGGTTTGGATGTACCGTGCACTATTCAGTGTCCCCTCGACGATCACCAGTGGTGTACGGCCAGTGTAGGAGATCGCTCCCCACACCATGATGCCGGGTGTTGGCCCTGTGTGCCTCGGTCGTATGCAGTCCTGATTGTGGCGCTCACCTGCACGGCGCCAAACACGCATACGACCATCATTGGCACCGAGGCAGAAGCGACTCTCATCGCTGAAGACGACACGTCTCCATTCGTCCCTCCATTCACGCCTGTCGCGACACCACTGGAGGCGGGCTGCACGATGTTGGGGCGTGAGCGGAAGACGGCCTAACGGTGTGCGGGACCGTAGCCCAGCTTCATGGAGACGGTTGCGAATGGTCCTCGCCGATACCCCAGGAGCAACAGTGTCCCTAATTTGCTGGGAAGTGGCGGTGCGGTCCCCTACGGCACTGCGTAGGATCCTACGATCTTGGCGTGCATCCGTGCGTCGCTGCGGTCCGGTCCCAGGTCGACAGGCACGTGCACCTTCCGCCGACCACTGGCGACAACATCGATGTACTGTGGAGACCTCACGCCCCACGTGTTGAGCAATTCGGCGGTACGTCCACCCGGCCTCCCGCATGCCCACTATACGCCCTCGCTCAAAGTCCGTCAACTGCACATACGGTTCACGTCCACGCTGTCGCGGCATGCTACCAGTGTTAAAGACTGCGATGGAGCTCCGTATGCCACGGCAAACTGGCTGACACTGACGGCGGCGGTGCACAAATGCTGCGCAGCTAGCACCATTCGACGGCCAACACCGCGGTTCCTGGTGTGTCCGCTGTGCCGTGCGTGTGATCATTGCTTGTACAGCCCTCTCGCAGTGTCCGGAGCAAGTATGGTGGGTCTGACACACCGGTGTCAATGTGTTCTTTTTTCCATTTCCAGGAGTGTATGTTTTTGGAACGCCTACGACTGTGTCATTCACGATTTAAGTAATGAAATGCTGCACTAATTACAGATTTTTTTCATGCTCAACGTGACGCGTTTCGAAAACTTATTCTTATTATCAAGAGGAAATATTTACAGAGGTGAAGTAAATGACCGTAGCTCCGTCACGGGTTGCATTACGCAGCTACGGTCATTTACTTCAATTATAAAACAACCTACGGACCTATTTTTCACCTGCAGCAAGCTGCAAGTTCGTAAATATTTACGTAGGTATTTTCTGTGCTATTTCGTTGTGTGGTGTTCCGCCTCTCTTCGCCTGCAGTTGTGTTTTTATAGTTTACTGCGCTCCGACAAAGTTCTTTCCTGCGATTTTCACGATTTTCCGAAACATCACATAAAATACCTATGTAAATATTTTACTTGGTCCTGGGAATAAATTCTCGCAAAGAATCATGAAAAAATGTGTAACTGGTGCAGTGTCTCATTATCTAAATCTCGATTACTAAAGATCTTCTCACGGTTAGATCAGTAATTTTAGTAATGGGTCAAAGTTATTCCAGGTTGTAATATGGTACTGGAATCCCATGGCGTACCATTTTACGTATTAGTCCAGAAACATGTGAATCAATACATTAAACCTAAGGAGGAACTTATGAAGGTTGAGTAGGTTACTTACAGTACGAATTAATACATTTATTTCAGTTATGTACACTTTGAACATTCTTAGCTTTTGACATTTCCTTCCACACCCTTTCTTTTTATGTGTAAGCACAGAGTGATCATAATGAAAGTTAAACTTTGAAAGCGCTTTATAAATAACACCACTAGTCACAATGACGTCTAATTGCAACGGAATATCATCGGAGAAGGGGGGAAAACGTATGGCAGAAGAAAAAAATAGTGTGGAAATTGATCAATAGATGGCGCTGCATATGTAAATGAAAACACCTGTCATGCGCACGACCCATTGAAGTTGGTATAAACACGCAGGATCGCGCTCTGCTTGTAAAACTGTACTACAAGAATGATGACTGTGCACACGTCGCTCTGCAGAAGTTATGAACACTTGTTGTTGTTGTTGTTGTGGTCTTCAGTCCTGAGACTGGTTTGATGCAGCTCTCCATGCTACTCTATCCTGTGCAAGCTTCTTCATCTCCCAGTACCTACTGCAGCCTACATCCTTCTGAATCTGCTTAGTGTATTCATCTCTTGGTCTCCCTCTACGATTTTTACCCTCCACGCTGCCCTCCAATACTAAATTGGTGATCCCTTGATGCCTCAGAACATGTCCTACCAACCGATCCCTTCTTCTGGTCAAGCTGTGCCACAAACTTCTCCCCAATCCTATTCAATAGTTCCTCATTAGTTATGTGATCTACCCATCTAATATTCAGCATTCTTCTGTAGCACCACATTTCGAAAGCTTCAATTCTCTACTTGTCCAAACTAGTTATCGTCCATGTTTCACTTCCAAGTGGACGCCATCATCATTTAATCGTACAGTAAAGCTGCATGCCCTCGGAAAAAATTACGGCCGTAGTTCCCCCTTGCTTTCAGCCGTTCGCGGTACCAGCACAGCAAGGCCGTTTTGGTATTGCTACAAGGCCAGATCAGTCAATCATCCAGGCAGTTGCCCTTGCAACTACTGAAAAGGCTGCTGCCCCTCTGCAGGAACCACACGTTTGTCTGGTCTCTCAACAGATACCCCTCCGTTGTGGTTGCACCTACGGTACGGCTATCTGTATCGCTGAGGCACGCAAGCCTCCCAACCAACGGCAAGGTCCATGGTTCATGGGGGGAGGTATGAACACTTAAGGGTTTGAAAAAGGCGTTGGTCAGATGAATGCCTTGGGTCTGGAGAAAATGATCCGGAAATTCGAAACGACGGGTTCTTTTGGTGTGAGATCTGGTAGAGGGAGGAAATGAATTGATTCGACGTCAGTGGAAGCAGTGGCCACAACAATGGAGGAGGAGACGATGATGATGATGTTTGGTTTGTGGGGTGCTCAACCGCGAGGTTTTCAGCACCCATACAAATTCCCAACCTTTGCGCAGTCCAATCTCGCCACTTTCATCAATGGTGAAGAAATGACGGGGACAACACAAACACCCAGTCATCTCGAGGCAGGTGAAAATCCCTGAGCCCGCCGGGAATCGAACCCGGGACCCGGAGCTCGGGAAGTGAGAACGCAACCGCGAGAGCACGAGCTGCGGACAGGAGGAGACGAGTGGTGATGTGCAAACGTGCAGTGGACGGAGAATCGCCCCACCATTGGACATACCTGTGAGGACGGTGCGTAAAATCGTACAAAACACCCTTCTTTGCTATCAATTCAAAATTATCCATGTGCAAAGTTGCTTCCTGTTGACCTGACAGCAAGAGAGACCTTTGCTTTAGAATTTCTTGTTCGTATGGAAGTGGACAAAGATTGACCGTGGAAGATTTTGAGGACAGACGAAGCTCACTTCCATCTGACAGGATATGTCAGTACACAGAATTGTCGAATATGGGCATCGGAAAATCCACACGCACATCAACCAGTACCACTTCATCCTGATGTTTACGGCATCATTTATCATAGGGCCACTTTTTTTTCGAAGAGACAGGTGCTTCCGGTCCTGTTACCTGTGCCGTCACTGGTAAGTGCTGTGATTTTCTTTTGCGCAACCACGTCATTTCAGCTCTCCAACAACGTGGATTTGTGGATGGGATCATTTTTATGCAAGATGGCCCACCTCCGCACATTGATAATCCAGTTAAGCAGCTGTTGAAGCGCCATTTCGGAAATGCTAGAATTACCAGCCACCATTTGCCTACAGCCTACCCATTCTGATCACCTGATCTTTACCCGTGTGACTTCTGGCTGTGGGGCTATCTGAGACATGTTGTGTTCAGTGTTCCGATGCAACTTAGCTGCGTTGAAGGCACGCATTACACAACACATTCTGAACCTCGATCAGTTGTGGAACATGCTGTTTTTCGCTTTCAGATTGTTGCAGGAAACGGAGGACAGCATATTGAACATGTTTTGCGCCAGTCACACGGAAATTAATAATCCGATTTGATTTTGATTGATGCTTTTTATGCGGTTTTTGGTCTCAGGACAAATAAAAAGAGATGTGACTGATGCTTCTTATACGGTTTATGGCCTCGGGACAATTAAAAACCGATGTGAGTGACGCTTTTTATGCGATTTTTGGCCTCAGGATAGTTCGATTTTTCCCATCCGATGTGATGTGGACTCACCGTGGTGGATGGACTTACGTAACTAACAGTATCACGCCTGTACACTGATGCACACTGAGTAGTGCAGTTTGTTCAACGTGAAACGTACACATTAGGCATTTTTGTATGGATCGTTTGTCATTTGTAGTCGAACTCAAATTATGATGCTTCCAGCTCCATCTATTGCTACATTTTGTAACTATTTAATTTTCTTCTGCCGTACTTTCCCCCCTTCTCCGATAGTACTCCGTTGCAATTTGACATCATTCTGGCCAGTGGAGTTATTTCTACAGCGGTTTGAAATTTTAACTTTAATTAAAATTACCCTGCACTTCGTGATTTCATAGTTTAAATATACTAAAGCCAGCGATGTGACGTGAATATAATAGCGAACTTTGATCAAAATTAGGCCCTCGCTCTAACACTTATCAAAGATCTTTGCTAAAAGCGTTCCTATCATACTGTCAGAGATTTTACTAAAGGGCTTTGATGAGTATTTATCGTTGACCACGAACACTACGATGCTGACGTCACACAGACGTGCGCTCAAGCCTGTATTTATCTAGGCCTCGGTGTTCTGCGGCGAAATGGGGCTCCAGTAAGCCCCCCAACTCGTCCCACACGCGTCACTACGGCTCTACTCTGGAGGTTACAGACTCTGCGCCCGTGCCTATTTAAATGCTACACCGAGTCAGACCCGGCATTCACTAGTTCTTCACTCCTGGTGACGATGGCGGAGACATGCATCGAAAGCGAGAGAAAATTTATTTGAAAAGACAAGGTTTCAAAATGGAAAATAATTTATTCATTTCGTGCTCAGTTTCACACACTGAACTACAAAGAGGCAGTTGTTTTTCCCATGTTCCCATAATCAATAAGTGGTAATTCAACCAAAATTCAAAAAACGGAGAAACATGGAAGGAATGTCTGAGCAAAAGCCATGAGGAAAAACTGGCTAGACAGCGAAACTTACCTGTTTTGTAAACACCATTCATTCTGCAACCTTGACCCACTCTCCTCCATTAACAGTTTCAATGTCACATGTATACGGCCGGCCGCGGGTGGCCGAGCGGTTCTAGGCGCTACAGTGTGGAACCGCGCGACCGCTACCGTCGCAGGTTCGAATCCTGCCTCGGGCATGGATGTGTGTGATGTCCTTAGGTTAGTTAGGTTTAAGTAGTTCTACGTTCTAGGGGACTGATGATCACAGATGTTAAGTCCCGTAGTGCTCAGAGCCATTTGAACATGTATACGGGACTGCACATTTTGTAACTGTCGGTATCTTTCCAATATGTTTACTAGTACTGTAAGGTGAGAGGTTTCTCCCGTATCTTTCCAGTTCTGGATGATACGAATCAGGATTGAGTTGTGTCATACGATATATCTGTGGGATCTTGTACTGATCTTGAGATTCATATGTGTGTAACAGGCCACTGATGATCCTTCATAAATCAAGGCAGTAAACAGGATACGGTAGACAAGTGAAGTCCCGTTCCTTTTAGCAACACAGATGTGATTTAGACACCATAGTAAAAATTATAATGAAGTCGGAAAATAATACAGATAGTAGATACAAAAAATTGGCCAGTTGCGAATAAGATTAGCACAGTGAGGGTTTCGTACAAGCTTAATTATGTGTATAGACAGTTCATACATTTCGGGAATTGAGAATCTCGACCATTTCTGCCTGTTATCTACACTGGTACTGGCAATACATCGTTCACATGTATTCTAAAATTTTCGAGAATGTTTTAATTTCAATAATATAAGTATGATAAAGTAATACAGGAGGCGGTCGACTGTTATTGTAATAATCAGCACTTCTCCATTAAGGCTGACTGGACCGCAAGGGTAAAAGACAAATATTAGGCAAGGAATGACTTTATCAAACAACGCGTTAGAAATTTATCCAACATTAGATACCCTGGAGCGATTACTGCAGGTAGATACGGCGCTTCAAGTTGTGTGTGGACCAAACATTAGAAGGCTAGTTCCGAAACGCCTCACATGAGAAATAAAGTCATTCTTTGCCTGATGTTTGACTTTTACCAATGCCATCCAATCAACCTGAATACAGAACTACTGGTTGCTTCAATTTCAAGCTTCAAGTCAGATAACAAATGGCCTTTGACATATTTTTTGATAACTTTTCTTATGTCTTGACTACACTTTTATTTTTCCAGGTCTTACGCGTTTCGACTTTACGTCATTTTATTAGTCAATCTAAGGGGAACATGAGTGGTCCAAATTTCAAACTCACTTGTCTCGTGATTTAGAATGTTGAAGTGATACAATGTATCGAATTAACAATTTTGTAATACTTGACATAACACTGCCTATGGAAATGGCTTAAAGTCGAAACGCGTGAAGTTGTTGGAAAAATAAAAGTGTGGTCAAGACACAAGAAAAGTTACCAAAAGTGCATCCAAATCGTCCCACAGCACTTCCATGCAAATTGCAGAAATATTTATTTTTTCGTGTGATATAATCACACGTTCATAATTTTCGGAATTTTTTCCTTTACTTGTACTTGATATCTAGCTTCTTCCCAAATTTCATGATTCTAGTTCAACGGAAAGTACCCTATAGGTGCCCGCTGAGCTAGCCGCGCGGTCTAACACGCTGGTTCCCGAGCGGGAACGTGTGCCGGTCCCCGTCACAAATCCGCCCGGTGGATTAGTGTCGAGGTTCGGTGTGGATGGTTTTTAAGGTGGTTTTCCACCTGCCTCGACGAATGAGGGCTGGTTCCCCTTATTCCGCCTCAGTTACACTACCTCGACGATTGCTGCTCAGACATTGTCTCCACGTACGCGTACACCATAATTACTCTACCACGAAAACACTGGGGTTATACTCGTCTGGTGTCTGATGATGTTCCCGTGGGCTGGGAGGGGGGGGGGGGGGGTTCCGATGGGGGCCGAACCTCACAATAACCCTAAATTCGGTGTGGGGCGGTGGTGGGGTCAAAGGACAGCTGTAGCCTGGTGTGGGGTTGTGAACCACTGAGGGCTACGGCGGGACGAAGCTTCTCCGTCGTTTGTAGGTCCCCAGTTCAATACACAATACACACCCTGTAGGTTTTGATGAGAGCAGAGTATGAAAATATGTGACGTAAGTGACGTATCTTTTGATGCCATTGACTCAGAAGCTTCAATGTTTTGCACCGCCAATAGACCGCAGACTTCAATTTGTGACATTATCTCAACGTGATACGACTATCCATTCCTGGGAAAAAGAATTTTTAACAGTCGGTCAGACAGACAGATGGACAGTATAGTGGTCCCATTAGAGTTCCGTTTTTAGCAATTAAGGTATGGAACATTAAAAATGTTGAAAGTCTGTGTTAAGGGAAAATGGCGTTTGAATTGAATTTTTTGCAAAAACAGTCTATTGATACTTTGGTAAGTGTTGTGATGAGAGCTACATTTTATACATACTTTTTTCTGTTTATTAGTTCTCCGTCAACTGATTGGGAACACACAGTCTCCGAATTGTCCGTCATTACTGATGGTCTTTGATACAGCATATTCACTTAAAAACGCTGCTTCATGGGTTTTTCGTGCGAGAGAACCATTTAGACTTTGCAATATTTGATAAAAACATAGAATAAAAATCTTATAACGTGTCCAAAAATATTAATGACATCATCAACTGAGAGTCTTGGTTAGGTAGGACAATACTGAGGTGGTTCACACACGATCGCACAAAAAAGCGATGGACGATGAGTACCGCCCTTCGCAATAGCTTCAAATAATAAGTGTGTGGCAGCCGAGTCTGGCGTGGGCGCGGACTTGAGTAGTAGCAACACACGCCCGTAACTTGCAGACGGCTCCAGAAACGTGAGACATTCGAAATGAAATTCTTTCCCTCTTGCCGTAACATATGCAACGGTGATGTTATGTGGGAAGCCATATATATGTGCCTGACCGGCAAATCATGTTCCCCACATGTCGTTGTCGTCCCGCTTTACTGCGAGAGGCACTTCAACGTCTGCTTAGAGGTTTCATACGTCGCATACCGTCAACGGAACGGAATGTCAGTCTGGTTTACACGACTGAGCGTATCGGGTGGAAAGGGGCCAAGACCAGTTACAAGAACACACAAATTCATTGCTTTCTAAAACACAGCCGGCCGGCGTGGCCGTGAGGTTCTAGGCGCTACAGTCTGGAACCGAGCTACCGCTACGGTCGCAGGTTCGAATCCTGCCTCGGGCATGGATGTGTGTGATGTCCTTAGGTTAGTTAGGTTTAATTAGTTCTAAGTTCTAGGAGACTGATGGCCTCAGAAGTTCAGTCGCATAGTGCTCAGAGCCATTTGGGCCATAAAACACAAACACATTCCTCTTTAAAACAACAAGGATCAATTTACGGCCGAGGGCCCAAGTAACTTCTCAATAACAGAGGGTTTAAATAATTCGTTTTAAAACACAAGGATTTAGACAATCGCCTGAAGGCCTTACTTAAGTAAAATTAAAATATCTTTTCGACTGATGGCCCAAATAATCTTTCAAAATAATAAAAGGAAACCTTTAAACACAAGCATTTACACAGTAAAACAGAAAGCCATCTTAAGAAAACTTGAAATATCTTCATGGCTGAAGGCCAAAACAATTATTCAAAATAGTTAAAGACAAGCCTCAAGATAAGCAATCGCACAGTACGGCTGAATGCGACAAATTTTAAAACAAACGCGGCTGAAGACCTAAATACAAAGCAAACAAGAATTTTAAATAAAACACGGCTGAAGACCTTATCTTAAAATACTTCTCATAAGGTTCGGCTGAAGTCCATATACTGAACATAGAACAGACAAAATTAATACACGGCTGAAAGCCTGGCACAGTACCTGCGACAAAAGAAAATCACAATCACAAACAACCGAACAGTGGTGCTCAGAAGTGTTCCAAGGGTCGGCCTGGAGAGGAAACTCTACACACAGTTTAGGTGACACAGGCCGCCAAGCGTAACACTGAACAAGCGGGTGGCAAAACGACCTAGGGACGGGTGCGGAACCAACCAACCGCCTAATCAATTCCCTTCCACCAGACACACTCGTTGCTGTATTTCAACCGACCGACTGACTACTCCAGTACGCCGACAGCATTAACCTGCTCAGTGTAAATCACAGAAGCTACGCACGGTTCCACGTAAACGCACTTGCACAAGAACCCGAACAATCGTAAAAGCAATCACTGTGGAACAACAAGGACGAATCAATTCGACACACAGAGAGTTTACACAAGCGGTCTGATGTGTCGGCAGCTGGGCCAACACCTTGTAGATAGAGGTGGCTTAAAGGGCACGCGAGACTAACGCAGACGGGCGTGAAGTACTGGAACAGGATACGTAATTAATGCTATGAAGAAAAGAACGGAGCTTCTCATATACTTATCTTTAATGTCTTCTTGTACATCTCTATGGTGAACACAAGTGAGACTCTAATTACAATCACTGTAAGGCTAATGGCGCCTTGCTAGCTCGTAGCCATTAACTTAGCTGAAGGCTATTCTGTCTCTCGGCTAATGAGAGAGAAAGGCTTCGTACGTCTAGTCGCTAGCTCTGTCGTCCGTACAACTGGGGCTGAGTTCGAGTCAGTCTCTCGAGACCTGCCTTGTGGTGGCGCTAGGTTTGCGATCACACAGTGGCGACACGCGGGTCCGACATGTACTACAGGACCGCGGCCGATTTAAGCTACCACCTAGCACGTGTGGTGTCTGGCTGTGACACCACACGGTCGGCGACCAAATACACGTCGTCGATGAGACGACCGACTGAACGGACGACCCGGGTCGTTCCCACTCAAGTTACGTGTGTCGGCAACGGTCGGGCGAGTCTTGGCTGTCCGAAGCTGACCGCAGCTCCAACCCGACTCCATGTCCGTTCAGAACTCGAAGACACGGCGACCCGGGCACACTGGCTCGGATCCATCCATGCAGAGGTAACTCTTGCCCATTGGCCATGACACCTCTGTGCAAGGAAGGAACCGACCCACGTCCGGCATGATGACCAAGTGACGAGGCCCAGAAACGGTCAAAAGACCAAATACACGTCGCCGGATGAGACGACCAACCGAACGACCGACCAACGGTCGTCCCGCTCCAGTCTACATCCGTCGGACAGTGCATGTGTGTCGCCAGCGGTCGGCGAGCACTGGCTGTCCGCACCTCACTGGCTCTCCGTCACCGAGTTCACGGATGCTTCGTCCAGACTCCACTGCTGCTGCGCCCCGAGTGGCGAACTATCTGATCCTGACTTTGCCCTTTGGCCAGGGAGTGGAGGGGGTAGTAAAGTAGATGATCTCCTCTCTAACGGTTTACAGAGATTATTTATGGTCCTGTCGACACTGACTAGTCAGATCAGATTCTTCGTCCCACCTATCGAAGTACTTGGTAAAACTTTATATTGTTGCTCTGTTTCCTCCTCTTTCTCGAAACTTACTCGGCAAGTAAGAACCTACGTGAACACATTCCAGTCTCATTTCTGGTTGTGTTAAGCTCCACCAGTATTAATATGACCCGAGTTCCGCTCTCGTCTCCATTTTGTCACGTGCGTGAAAGTTTTGTCCCAACAGCAGGACAAAAGCACGCACTGTGATCGTTTCGATTCCACCCCGTCAGCCGTCAGCCTCCTGCGGCCTCTTCCCCTGGCCCTGTTGCAGGCACCAGGCTGTCAGAGCCATCCTTGTCGCCACATACAGGCTTCAGATGGAATATCACGAGCCAGTAGTGAGTGCACCATCCTCACGAGGGCTACCTGCAGCACAGACTGAAACTTCAAAATATCAAACTACAGCGACACATGCTTGGGAAAGGTACTTTGAAACTTATTGAAAATTCCAATAAAATAATAAATGACGCGCAAAAAATTCTGTTTTACTGGTGAAGAAAGTAAGGCAATCTTCATGATTGTTTTAAACGTCTGCCCGATGAGGAACTGTCGACTAAACCACAGTTCCACATATAACCCAACAAATAGTATTTCTACAGATGAAATTCTTCCATGTAATGCATTGAAATTTTCTCACTTACTTTTGACATTGGATATTTTTGTTTTCATTCTCCCACTGACACGCATCTTCAAGATACATATGTTTCGTAGTAACGCCGAAAAAGGTCATACGTAATCAGTTCTATAAGCCGTACAGACAGAGATGTTAGGTAGCCATGCACTTATTTACATTTACAATTTATATCGGCACTTAATACAGAGTGTTCCATATATCTGCTGACCTCATGCATGTTGCGCTGGATGGCTGACGGCGAGCGCTCCGTTACCTGGCTAATCAGATGCCGTATCGCCGGTCTACTACTGCTGCACTATATATATATATATAAAGTCATGCAAGGAGATGCTGCAACTGCCAGCCATTGCTTTCCACACATTTCTCACATCTACTTAACATATTACATACGATGTAATTATCTTTGAGAAACTGAATCAACTGACTTGCGGATATCATCCTTGAGTTCCTACAACGTGTAGGAATTTGTTGCGTACAATTTATCCTTCAGTGCTCCTCACAAATAGAAACAGCACGGGGTCAAATCAGGGCTTCCAGCGGGCCGGATATCGTAGCTAACGACCTTGTCATGCAACACATCGTTGATTGCGTACGAAGAAATGTTGGCCAAAATTAACATCTTCGTGTATATAGGACCAACCCTCGTTCGAAAACAGAATGACGTAAGAATCGATTTCACCATAAGGCACTTGTTTCGAAACCCATTAGCGAAACCTATCCCTATGCACGGGATTGCCATATTTAAGTTCTTGGCCTCCTGTTGCGTTATTCGGTACTAGCCCAAGTAACTTAGCAGCTCTTAATACAGAGGTGTAATAAATTTGCGTTTGCTGAGAAAGATTTCAAAGAGACTTTTTGGGGAATTTTCCAAGCTGTATGTAACATCGTGGAGATGTCCTGTGAACACTGTACGTTGTTATTTTACGCTTCTTTCATGAAAACTTCCCATTTCAAGAAATTTATTCATTAATTTGTGAATTGCAACACGACTCGGAATTTGAACATCTGGAAGCTACTGTTCAAACAATCTCAATCTCCGGACAATACGAACGGACTTTGTACGCACATACGAATCGTACCCCCCCCCCCCCCCGCCCCCCCATGAACCATGGACCTTGCCGTTGGTGGGGAGGCTTGCGTGCCTCAGCGATACAGATGGCCGTGCCGTAGGTGCAACCACAACGGAGGGGTATCTGTTGAGAGGCCAGGCAAACATGTGGTTCCTGAAGAGGGGCAGCAGCCTTTTCAGTAGTTGCAGGGGCAACAGTCCGGATGATGGACTGATCTGGCCTTGTAACATTAACCAAAACGGCCTTGCTGTGCTGGTACTGCGAACGGCTGAAAGCAAGGGGAAACTACAGCCGTAATTTTTCCCGAGGGCATGCAGCTTTACTGTATGATTAAATTATGATGGCGTCCTCTTGGGTAAAATATTCCGGAGGTAAAATAGTCCCCCATTCGGATCTCCGGGCGGGGACTAAACAAGAGGACGTCGTTATCAGGAGAAAGAAAACTGGCGTTCTACGGATCGGAGCGTGGAATGTCAGATCCCTTAATCGGGCAGGTAGGTTAGAAAATTTAAAAAGGGAAATGGATAGGTTAAAGTTAGATATAGTGGGAATTAGTGAAGTTCGGTGGCAGGAGGAACAAGACTTTTGGTCAGGTGAATATAGGGTTATAAATACAAAATCAAATAGGGGTAATGCAGGAGTAGGTTTAATAATGAATAAAAAAATAGGAGTGCGGGTTAGCTACTGCAAACAGCATAGTGAACGCATTATTGTGGCCAAGATAGACACGAAGCCCATGCCTACTACAGTAGTACAAGTTTATATGCCAACTAGCTCTGCAGATGATGAAGAAATAGATTAAATGTATGACGAGATAAAAGAAATTATTCAGGTAGTGAAGGGAGACGAAAATTTAATAGTCATGGGTGACTGGAATTCGTCAGTAGGAAAAGGGAGAGAAGGAAACATAGTAGGAGAATATGGATTGGGGGGGAAGAAATGAAAGAGGAAGCCGCCTTGTGGAATTTTGCACAGAGCATAACTTAATCATAGCTAACACTTGGTTCAAGAATCATAAAAGAAGGTTGTGTACCTGGAAGAATCCTGGAGATACTAAAAGGTATCAGATAGATTATATAATGGTAAGACAGAGATTTAGGAACCAGGTTTTAAATTGTAAGACATTTCCAGGGGCAGATGTGGATTCTGACCACAATCTATTGGTTATGAACTGCAGATTGAAACTGAAGAAACTGCAAAAAGGTGGGAATTTAAGGAGATGGGACCTGGATAAACTGAAAGAACCAGAGGTTGTAGAGAGTTTCAGGGAGAGCATAAGGGAACAATTGACAGGAATGGGGGAAAGAAATACAGTAGAAGAAGAATCGGTAGCTCTGAGGGATGAAGTAGTGAAGGCAGCAGAGGATCAAGTAGGTAAAAAGACGAGGGCTAATAGAAATCCTTGGGTAACAGAAGAAATATTGAATTTAATTGATGAAAGGAGAAAATATAAAAATGCAGTAAATGAATCAGGCAAAAAGGAATACAAACGTCTCAAAAATGAGATCGACAGGAAGTGCAAAATGGCTAAGCAGGGATGGCTAGAGGACAAATGTAAGGATGTAGAGGCTTGTCTCACTAGGGGTAAGATAGATACTGCCTACAGGAAAATTAAAGAGACCTTTGGAGAGAAGAGAACCACTTGTATGAATATCAAGAGCTCAGATGGAAACCCAGTTCTAAGCAAAGAAGGGAAGGCAGAAAGGTGGAAGGAGTATATAGAGGGTTTATACAAGGGCGATGTACTTGAGGAAAATATTATGGAAATGGAAGAGGATGTAGATGAAGATGAAATGGGAGATAAGATACTGCGTGAAGAGTTTGACAGAGCACTGAAAGACCTGAGTCGAAACCAGGCCCCGGGAGTAGACCACATTCCATTAGAACTACTGATGGCCTTGGGAGAGCCAGTCATGACAAAACTCTACCATCTGGTGAGCAAGATGTATGAGACAGGTGAAATACCCACAGACTTCAAGAAGAATATAATAATTCCAATCCCAAACAAAGCAGGTGTTGACAGATGTGAAAATTACCGAACTATCAGTTTAAAAAGTCACAGCTGCAAAATACTAACGCGAATTCTTTACAGACGAATGGAAAAACTGGTAGAAGCGGACCTCGGGGAAGATCAGTTTGGATTCCGTAGAAATGTTGGAACACGTGAGGCAATACTAACCTTACGACTTATCTTAGAAGAAAGATTAAGAAAAGGCAAACCTACGTTTCTAGCATTTGTAGACTTAGAGAAAGCTTTTGGCAACGTTAACTGGAATACTCTCTTTCAAATTCTGAAGGTGGCAGGGGTAAAATACAGGGAGCGAAAGGCTATTTACAATTTGTACAGAAACCAGATGGCAGTTATAAGAGTCGAGGGGCATGAAAGGGAAGCAGGGGTTGGGAAAGGAGTGAGACAGGGTTGTAGCCTCTCCCCGATGTTATTCAATCTGTATATTGAGTAAGCAGTAAAGGAAACAAAAGAAAAATTCGGAGTAGGTATTAAAATTCATGGAGAAGAAGTAAAAACTTTGAGGCTCGCCGATGACATTGTAATTCTGTCAGAGATAGCAAAGGACTTGGAAGAGCAGTTGAACGGAATGGACAGTGTCTTGAAAGGAGGATTTAAGATGAACATCAACAAAAGCAAAACGAGGATAATGGAATGTAGTCAAATTAAATCGGGTGATGCTGAGGGGATTAGATTAGGAAATGAGACACTTAAAGTAGTAAAGGAGTTTTGCTATTTGGGGAGTAAAATAACTGATGATGGTCGAAGTAGAAAGAATATAAAATGTAGACTGGCAATGGCAAGGAAATCGTTTCTGAAGAAGAGAAATTTGTTAACATCGAGTATAGATTTAAGTGTCAGGAAGTCATTTCTGAAAGTATTTGTATGGAGTGTAGCCATGTATGGAAGTGAAACATGGACGATAAATAGTTTAGACAAGAAGAGAATAGAAGCTTTCGAAATGTGGTGCTACAGAAGAATGCTGAAGATAAGGTGGGTAGATCACATAACTAATGAGGAGGTATTGAATAGGATTGGGAAGAAGAGAAGTTTGTGGCACAACTTGACTAGAAGAATGGATCGGTTGGTAGGACATGTTTTAAGGCATCAAGGGATCACAAATGTAGCATTGGAGGGCAGCGTGGAGGGTAAAAATCGTAGAGGGAGACCAAGAGATGAATACACTAAGCAGATTCAGAAGGATGTAGGTTGCAGTAGGTACTGGGAGATGAAGAAGCTTCAACAGGATAGAGTAGCATGGAGAGCTGCATCAAACCAGTCTCAGAACTGAAGACCACAACAACAACATCGAATCGTACGTAGCCTTCCACACAAGCGGCCTGTAGGGAAATTGCGTGCTTATGGAATATCGTCTCAGTAATGCAACTGGATTCGTGATTTCCTGTCAGAGAAGTCACAGTTTGAAGTAACTGACGGAGAGCCATCGAGTAAAACAGAAGTGATTTGTGGCGTTCCACAAGGTAGTGTTATAGGCCCTCCGTTGTTCCCTATCTATATAAACGATTTAGAAGACAACCTGAGCAGCCGTCTTAAGCTGTTTGCAGATGATGCTGTCATTTATCATGTAGTAAAGTCATCAGAAGATCAAAACAAATTGCAAAACGATTTAGAAAAGATATATGAATGGTGCGAAAATTGGCAATTGACCCTAAATAACGAAAAGTGTGAGGTGATCCACATGAGTGCTAAAAGGAATTCGTTAAACTTCGTTTACATGATAAATCAGTCACCTCTAAAGGCTGTAAATTCAACTAAATACCTATAAATTACAATTACGATCAACTGCGAAGAACACGTGGAAAATGTTTTGGGGAAGGCAAACCAAACACTTCGTTTTACTGGCAGAACATTTAGAAAATGTAATAGCTCTACTAAAGAGGCTGCCTACACTACGCTTGTCCGTCCTCTTTTGAAGTACAGCTGCGCGGCTGGGACCGTACCAGATAGAATTAACGGAATACAGCGAGAATCTTCAAAGAAAATGAGCACGTTTTGTATTATCCCGAAATAGGGGACAGAGTGTCACGGACATGATACAGAGTTTGGGGTGGACATCATTAAAACAAAGACGTTTTTCGGAATCTTCTCACGAAATTTCACTCACCAACTTTCTCCTCCGAATGCGAAAATAGTTTGTTGAAGCCGACCCACATAGAGAGGAACGATCATCAGAATAAAATAAGGGAAATCATAGAAATCAGAGAAAGTTATAGGTGTTCCCTTTTCCGCTCGCTGTTCGACATTGGAATAATAGAGAATTATTGCGTGGGTGGTTCGATGAATCCTCTGCCAAGCTCTTAAGTGAGATTTGCAGAGTATACATGCAGATGCAGATGTAGATGTAAACAAACAGTCGTTGTGGAATGGAGTAAATTGGTCTTGCCATTGGTGCGTTTGCAGACTCACTGTTACACTCGTGATGTTTGTTTTACTGTTCGAATGCGACAGGTCGAAATAGCTCATAGTGTGGCAGTAACACGAAGATGCGTTATCTATTGGACTGGCCTACGCAGCTCCGGCTAGGACAACTCAGCGAGTGCGGTCATCGAATGAATGGAACAACCTGTGCAGTTTTCTTTGTTTACTATCAAAAACAGTCTTGATCACAATTTATTTATTAGGGTGACCGGTCTCGACCACTACTGTGGTCAGCTTCAGACCAATGAGTAAGAACATCCTCCTGCAGGAGAATTACTAGTGAATCTCCAGCAGAAGGAGGTTATTACTCATTGGTCTGAAGATGACCACGGTAGTGGTCTAAACCGGTCACCGTAATAAATAAGTTGTGATCAAGACTGTTTTTGATAGTAAATATTTTTAACACATTGATCACTGTCCACTCCCATAATGTATTCAAAAGTGCTCTTTGTATGTAGAAAATACGTACAATACAGTTTGTTTCACAATTGCTATTTCAGGCTTCTAGGGGCTGTAGAGGGGATGTAAGTTGATAAAGTTTTGTTATGTAAGGCAAGTCCAGAAATGTGTCGCTTGGATGTAAGATTACTTTGAAGATCGGATCCCTTTCAAAATCGCCGCTACCCGTTGTGCACACAGCAGAGACCGTGGACTCTGTGTGTGCTCTGCAGGAGGTGCTCCACGTGAAGAGCCTGCAGTTCGCTGCACAAGTTTTATCTGTGACACTCACTTACATACACACGGTCCACAAACCCTGGTGTCTGCCGAATAATTTCTACTATCGCAGAATTCGTGCAAGGAAACCTTGAGACATAACAGGACCCTCATACACAAGACTCTTCACACAACCCACAAGAAAAATTCGACAGGTGTTAAATCTGGTGACTGATGTGGCCAAGGAGTTGGTCCACGTCGAAGTGTCCACCTGTCATCGTATGTTTGGTTGAGATGTTCGCAGACGCCAGCGCCAACATGCGGGGGTGCGCCATAATCTTGGAACCACATTTTCTGACGGTGTGGCAGTAGTAAATCTTCCAAGACATAAGAAGAAGAATATTGGGTTTTAACGTCCCGTCGACATCTACGTCATTAGAGGCGGGGCTCAAGCCGTTTCCTTTGAGAGGAACCATCACGTCATTTGCCTGGAGCGATTTAGGGAAACCACGGAAAACCAAAAGCCTGGAAGGCCGGACGCGAGTTTGAACCGTCGTCCTCACGAATGCGAGTCCAGTCTGCTAACGGCTGCGCCTCCTCGCTCGGTAAATATTCCAATAAATCTAACAGTGCCCCCTGCAGGAATATCAATAAATGAGATCCGTTAGGCGGTGCAGAAGACTGTACGGTACAGTAAGATCATCAATGATACCTGCGCTAGTACTGATGTCGAACCGATGTTGAAATGCATGTGAATGTGTTGCATGAGGCTTTCCGTCATAGAAAATGTGGCTCTTTCGACAGTTCAAAACATCCTTCGTGGTGAAGTGAGCTCTATTCATAAAAAGCAAGCGACGTGGAAGTCCTGTCATATTGACACAGTGATGTACAGACCAAGTGCAGAAATTTGGGACGTGGCGGAAAGTCTGCCGGAGCCAACGCACGTTCTGTAGGTGATACGGGTGAAGGTTCTGGTCATGAAGAATACGACAGAAGGTGGCATGGGGCGTGTCCATGGCATGTACTGTGTTTCTAGCACTCACAATTTCAAACATGGCTGATAGCAGCAACTGTAAATACATTTCAATTTACAGGGTGGTCCATTGATAGTGACCGAGCAAAATATCTCACGAAATAAGCATCAAACGAAAAAACCACAAAGAACTAAACTCGTCTAGCTTGAAGGGGGAAACAAGATGGCGCTATGGTTGGCCCGCAAGATGGCGCTGCCATAGGTCAAGCGGATATCAACTACGTTTTTTTTTTTTTAAATAGGAAATAGGAACCCCCATTTTTTATTACATACTCGTGTAGTACGTAAATAAATATGAATGTTTTAGTTGGACCACTTTTTTCGCTTTGTGATAGATGGCGCTGTGATAGTCACAAACGTATAAGTACGTGGCATCACGTAACATTCCGCCAGTGCTGACGGTATTTGCTTCCTGATACATTACCCGTGTTAAAATGGACCGTTTACCAATTGCGGAAAAGGTCGATATCGTGTTGATGTTTGGCTGTTGTGATCAAAATGCCAAACGGGCGTGTGCTATGTATGCTGCTCGGTATCCTCGACGACATCATCCACGTTTCCGGACCGTTCGCCGGATAGTTACGTTATTTAAGGAAACAGGAAGTGTTCAGCCACATGTGAAACGTCAACCACGACCTGCAACAAATGATGATGCCCAAGTAGGTGTTTTACCTGCTGTCGTGGCTAATCCGCACATCAGTAGCAGACAAACTGCTCGAGAATCGGGAATCTCAAAAACGTCGGTGTTGAGAATGCTACATCAACATCGATTGCAGCCTTACCACATTTCTATGCACCAGTAATTGCATGGCGACGACTCTGAACGTCGTGTACAGGTCTGCCACTGGGCACAAGAGAAATTACGGGACGATGACAGATTTTTTGCACGCGTTCTATTTAGCGATGAAGCGTCATTCACCAACAACGGTAACGTAAACCGCATAATATGCACTACTGGGCAACGGAAAATCCACGATGGCTGCGACAAGTGGAACATCAGCGACCTCGGCGGGTTAATGTATGGTGCGGCATTATGGGAGGAAGGATAACTGGCCCCCATTTTATCGATGGCAGTCTAATTGGTGCAACGTATGCTGATTTCCTACGTAATGTTCTACCGATGTTACTAGAAGATGTTTCACTGCATGACAGCATGGCTATGTACTTCCAACATGATGGATGTTCGGCAAATAGCTTGCGTGCGGTTGAAGCGGTTTTGAATAGCATATTGCATGACAGGTGGATTGGTCGTCGAAGCACTATAACATGGCCCGCACGTTCACCGGATCTGACGTCCCCGGATTTCTTTCTGAGGGGAAAGTTGAAGGATATTTGCTATCGTGATCCACCGACAACGCCTGACAACATGCGTCAGCGCATTGTCATTGCATGTGCGAAAATTACGGAAGGCGAACAACGCTGCACGTATTGCCAAATGCATTGAGGTAGACGGACATCATTTTGAGCATTTATTGCATTAATGTGGTATTTACATGTAATCACGCTTTAATAGCATGCGTTCTGAGGAATGATAAGTTGACAAAGGTACATGTATCACGTTGGAACAACCGAAATAAAATGTTCTAACGTACCTACGTTCTGTATTTTAATTTTAAAAAACCTACCTGTTACCAACTGTTCGTTTAAAATTGTGAGCCATATGTTTGTGACTATTATAGCGCCAGCTATCACAAAGCGAAAAAAGTGGTCGAACTAAAACATTCATATTTCGTTATGTACTACACGAATATGTAATAAAAGCTGGGGGTTACTATTAAAAAAGCGCAGTTGATATCCGTTTGACCTATGGCAGCGCCATCTAGCGGGCCAGCCATAGCGCCATCTGGTTTCCCCCTTCAAGGTAGACAAGTTTCGTACTTTGTAGTTTTTTCGTTTGCCGTTTATTTCGTGAGATATTTGGCCCGGTCATGATCAATGGACTACCCTGTGTATACAGCCAACCGGTTGCGTAAGTTTCTAGTACTCATCATCGGGTTCTCTACTGAATAGAGAGTGAGGTCACACTAAGGGCGTTCAGCAATTAATGCAACACATTTTTTTTTCTGAAAGCAGGCTGGTATGACAACGCATGAACCTGTGTTCAATGTAGGCCGCCTCTAGTATCTGTAGATGGTCACTGTAAGGCCGAAACCGGTTATGACTGTGTCATAAGAATGTGATTGCGTCTATAAATAATTTTTACAGGCTGGTTTTATTCAGGAATTAAATACACCTTTCTATTCTCCACTCTTTTGGCCACAAAATGTTAGTTTTTAACATAATTTCAGTTCAGTGCAACGGCATTACACCACCTTACTAGGAGGGCCTATATGCCCGTGTGAGACCACTTTACTGGTCGACATCGAAGCCAACGACTCGCTGCATCAATAGCTTCCCCATCATCCACAGTTGGTCGTTGTGGCCGAGCGGTTCTAGGCGCCTCAGTCCGGAACGGCGCAGCTGCTACGGTCGCAGGTTCGAATCCTGCCTCGGATATGGATGTGTGTGATGTCCTTAGGTTACTTAGGTTTAAGTAGTTCTAAGTTCTAGGGGACTGATGACCTCAGAAGTTAAGTCGCATAGTGCTCAGAGCCATTTGAACCATCATCCACGTACTGGATCTTTCATTGTGCCAAACAAATGGAAGTCGGAAGGTGCGAGATACGTGCTGTAGGGTGGATGAGGAAGAACAGTCCACTGAAGTTTTGTGATCTCCTCTCGGATGCCTAGACTTGTGTGAGGCCTTACGTTGTCATGAAGAAGGATAAGTTCGTTTGCATTTTAGCTGCGACGAAACGGTGAAATCGCTTCTTCAGTTTCCTGAAGGTACAGAATACACTTCAAAATTGCTCGTTGACCTATGAGAGGGGACGTCAAACAGAATAACCCCTTCTGGGTCCCAGAAGACGGTGGTCATGACTTAACTGGCTGAGAGTGCGGCTTTGAACTTTTTCTACGGAAGGCATGTGGTGTCGAGCCACTCCATGAACTGACGTTTCGGTTCCGGCCCACTGCCTGTGAGGAAGTTCGATAAAAAAATATTGTCACCATCAGCCTAGTAACGTTTAAGCAGTTCCACAAAGATGGTCCTTCGTAGCTTTTTATGGTCTTCCGTTAGGCAGCGAGGAACCCAACAGGCAAAGATCATCCAGTACCCCAGCTGGGTGGACAGCTACCGTCAGAGACATTCAGTTGACAGCGAGATGTTTATCATCCGTATCGCGGTATGGTACATTTCTTAACCGGACACGGACCTTATCCCACGCACTTAAACCACGTGAGTCTGAGGCAGACACCTACATGCACATGCCGGGAAGAAAGTTCCCCAGAACACAGTGTCTTTTTCTGCGGGCAATACGCGAGCAATAGACCTACACTACACTTAGACTACACAGATACAGACATTGATATATACACAGCAATAAGAGACAAAGAGCAATGGGCACAAAAAAATGGTTCAAATGGCTCTGAGCACTATGCGACTTAACTTCTGAGGTCATCAGTCGCCTAGAACTTAGAACTAATTAAACCTAACTAACCTAAGGACATCACACTCATCCATGCCCGAGGCAGGATTCGAACCTGCGACCGTAGCGGTCGCTCGGCTCCAGACTGTAGCGCCTAGAAACGCACAGCCACTCCGGCCGGCCCAATGGGCACACTTAAACCCACTGGCAAGCAGTAATTCAAAAACAACACATGAAGATTACATGCGGACACGAGTGCAACGTAACAACAATCTCCAGAAGGTGGACGGCGATACCCATAGTGACGTCGAAAATAGTGACAATGAGGAAGAACAGCAGGAGGAAGTTGTGATGTGACAGTAAATAAGTAATGCTGGCGATATAGCCAAGAAATCACAAAATGCTGTACATGGATGGGCACACATACGATTAGTAATAAATAGGATAAGCAACATTATTTCTCTACTAATAACCATTTGTGTGTGTGTGTGTGAGTGTGTGTGTGTGCGTGCGCGTATGTTTCTGTGTGTGCGTGCGTGTGTGTGTGTGTGTGTGTGTCTGTGTGTGTGTGTGCGTGCTCTTATGTTTCTGTGTGTCTGCGATTGGCGGTCAACGGCTCGAGGAAACCATCCCGAGGTATTCACCGTCAGTCACATTCGGTGATGGTACTAACAAATCTCTCTATACTATCATCTTTTTATATTCTTCTTAAAAAAACCAATATTTTACTTATATTTCAACCTTAAATTATTGTTATTTTGAAAAGTATGATTCTTTGCAAGTTCCGTACATAAAACAAAAGAAAAGAAAATTGTAAAAAGATGAAAAACGAAAATTGTAAGATGTAAGACCTGTTTTAAACATGAGGCAACAGGTATATAAATTGGCAATAAATAAATAAAAAAATTGAAACTTCCTGGCAGATTAAAACTGTGTGTCGGACCGAGACTCGAACTCGGGAGCTTTACCTTTCGCGGGCAAGTGCTCTACCAACTGAGCTACCCACGCACGACTCACGTCCCGTTCTCACAACTTTACTTCTGCCAGTACCTCGTCTCCTACCTTCCAAACTTTACAGAAGCTCTCCTGCGAACCTTGCAGAACTAACACTCCTGAAAGAAAGGATATTGCGGAGACATGGCTTAGCCACAGCCTGGGGGATGTTTCCAGATTCATATCAGCGTGCTCTCGGCTGCAGAGTGAAAATCTCATTCTAAAAAAAAAAAAATAAAAAAATAAAAAAAAAACATCCGTCGATCACCTGGAATGAGTGTGTCCGCACGTTCCAATACTGCAGGAGAGACAGCTGTGTGGGGCCGGCCGGCACGTGGGATATCGGGCAGGTTTACGCGACCTGATGACAGACACTTCGTCCAACGACTCACTGTGCTTTTGTTCACTGCCAAGTCCCAGTAGACATTCTGCAAGCGCGTATGAATACCTACGATGCTTTGGTTTTGCGGCAAAAGAAACTAAGTGACAGCTCACTGCTTGGAACGCACCTCAATTACAGACGACATTTTCAACGCATAGCCCCGCCACCGGCTGGAACTTCATGAAACTATAAGGGCGGAAGCGGGAATATTCCACGGTGTCTTACAACAAATTCCGCATTTTTTCAACCGAAACTGGCGGAGAACAAAAGTGTGCTGCGTTACTTTCTGCACGATCCCTCGTAGTTGCGAATGTACCCGTGGTTGTGCTCTGACGAAGGTGGTATATGATGGACTGGAGCGATCAGAAAAATGTTCTGGATGTGCTCGTTGTATAGCGTTTACGATTAAGTCCAGCTTCACCGCCAATCATCAACATCTCTGTCTCCTCTTCAAAAGCGTATTCCGCCATCATATGCTGTCTCGGTCGTCCTTACTGTGCAATAACGTGCCGATTAGTGAGCAAGACACTGAAGCAGTGAATGTAAACAGAGGGTACGTTACGCCAGGGTTCTGACGACAGCACTCTCTTGTCAGTTTGTGTCCGATCCTATAAGCTGGAGATTTCAAAGTGATCCGATGTTCAAACTTATTTTACATCGAAATGGTACCTTAACAGAATTTGAACGACAGAGTCCCTCTATAGTCCCTACAAGCCTTTATTAGAAATTGTGAAATAACTTGTGCAACATACGAGTTATGCCTCTTACTTTTTTATTTCTTTTTATGGTAACTTGGGATGTCGTTGGTGTAGTGCTAATGCTTGACCCTTCTTTTTTCATTTGTAGGTAGTTCCGTTGTTCTGCGGTTGTTGGCGCCAGCACCGGACTGTTCCAAAATCGCGTCTGATGTGGACGCGCGTATAAAACAGTATGTGTGACTGAATCTCTCACTGCTGAAGACGTTGCGCCGAGTGAAATCCATCAAAGTTTGCTAAACGTCTATGGACGTGATGCAATAGACGTGAGCAGTGTGAAAAGATGGGTACGGCATTCTCAAGCTGAGCGTTTGGCGTTATTTGCCGGGAGACCCCTTGCGGGGCAGGGCCGGCCGCCTTGGTGTAGGTCTTATTACACTGCTGGCCACCGTAAATGCAACACCAAGAAAGAGAAGAGGTTGCACAACAAGATTTATTTTGTAGATAACATGTTGATCAAGTATCAAATGATTACGTTTACAGACGTCTGTGACATGTGGTTCCTACCAGAATCAGTAGTCAGAGTAGCCGCCATTGTTGGAGATCACCGCTGCCACACGTCTCGGCATTGAGTCAAAGAGACGTTGGATGTGTTCCTGGGGTACAGCAGCCCAAGCAGCTTCCACACGTTGCCAAAGATCATCTGGTGTGGCAGCTGGGGATGTAATCTGGGTCACTCGTTGAGCAACCATGGACCACATGTTTTCTATCGGCGAAAGATCCGGAGAGCGAGCCGGCCAGGGAAGCAATTCAGTCTGGTTATTGACGAAGAACCTTTGGACAATGCGTGCCACGTGTGGTCGCGCATTATCCTGTTGAAATATGGCTGTGGCCGAGCCCTGAAGGTAAGGAAGGACAACTGGCTCCAGCACCTCGGATATGTAGTGCCGGCTATTTAAAGTACCGGCAATGCGTACTAGAGGCGTGCGAGACTAATATCCAATACCGCCCCATACCATAATACCCGGTGCAAGACCAGTGTGGCGGTGCATAATGCAGCTGTCCAGCATCCTCTCTCCACGGTGTCTCCACACTCGAATCCAACCATCGTGGTGCTGCAGACAGAAGCGTGCCTCGTCAGTAAAGACAACGTCATTCCATTCTGCCGTCCACATCCGTCTGTCATCACACCATTGGCGACGGAGACGTCTGTTGTTCTGCGTCAATGGTAGACGAAGCAATGGACGTCTTGCGGACAGACCACTCTGCTGTAAACGGCGTCGAATGGTACGCGCAGACACTGGATGATGCGTTACAGAGGCAATGTGCTGTGCTATGGTTCGGGATGTCACTGGGCGATCCGTCACTGCCATGCGCACAAGTTGCCTATCAGCACGTGCAGTGGTGCACCGAGGTGAATGCGATCGACCACGTCGGTCCGTCGTACTCTCCTGCATCCAACGGTCACATATCCGCATTACAGTTGTTTGGTTTCGTCCAACACGACTAGCGATTTCTCTGCATGATAATCCACAATCTCGGTAAGCCACTATCCTTCCTCTGTCGAACTCGGATACTTGATCAAAAGATGTTCGCTGTTGTCTACGAGGCATAACTGGTCGTCTTGTGAATCAACCACAAGGTAAACACACGTGCCGAACGTACACTCATCGAAATCGCCAAGCCTTAAATGGCGCTATGAAGTGGCGCCACAGGCGCGCGTGATGTGCGTATGCGCTGAAATTCTAATCAGTTGCATATCTCATCGCTGCAAACCCATGGTGTAAATTTCACTTGATTCGGATGCTTCCTTCAGGGTGTTGCATTTACGGTGGCCAGCAGTGTACATTCGCGCCACATTGGGGCACCTGCGCGCCGGATGGGGATGGAATGATGATGGAGAAAACACAGCACCCAGTCCCTGAGCGGAGAAAATCTGCGACCCACCCGGGAATCGAACCCGGGCCCGTAGGACGACAATCCGTTACGCTGACCACTTTTTTTTTTAATCTCATTTTGTTCTACGGTGTTCGTTTTTTTTTTTTTGTTCGTGGCGGACGTCCGATGACAGTCGTTCAGGTTGTTCGTTGATCCGTTCACTCAGTTTTTTATTACAGAGGGTAGCTAACCCCCTGACCGAACACGCTGAGCTACCGTGCCGACACAACTCAGCTGTCTGGGCGGACTTCAAGTTGGTGGAAAGGGTGTACATGACGAGCCACGGCCCCGTCGATCCTGCACAATTGTCATCCCTCGCAATGAAGAGTCTCTTGATCAACTCAAGCGTGCTGGTCGGCGGATAACGACCAGAGAATTGTGTGCAAGGCTAAATGTCCGCTGCAATGCCTTGGAAACAATGTTGGAACACCTCGATTATTGCAAAGTCTGTGCGAGATGGGTCCCGCGGATGCTTACAGAAGAACAAAGAAATTTAATGGAAATTTGTCAGAAGCTGCTGGACCAGTATGAAGGCGACAATTTTCTGAACAGCATCGTCACCAGAGACGAGACATGGTTGTCGCCACTACGAGCCCGAATCTAAGAGACAGTGCATGGCCGGTCGGAGTGGCCGAGTGGTTCTAGGCGCTACAGTCTGGAACCGCGCGACCGCTACGGTCGCAGGTTCGAATTCTGCCTCGGGCATGGATGTGTGTGATGTCCTTAGGTTAGTCAGGTTTAAGTAGTTCTAAGTTCTAGGGGACTGATGACCACAGATGTTAAGTCCCATAGTGCTCAGAGCCATTTGAACCAGACAGTGCATGGAATGGTGATATGCGCGTTCTCCGACAAAGAAGAAATTCAAGACAAAGCCGTCTGCAGGCAGAGTGATGTGCACAGTCTTCTGGGATAGCCAGGGAGTGTGGTTCTTTTAGATGTCCTGGAGCCTGGAGAAACTACCACTTCAGCACGCTACAAGGCGAATCCCCAGGGTAAGGTCAGAGAAGGAGACCAACTTTCATCTGCAATATGATAACGCGAGGCCCCACACCAGTTTTGTGACCACACAACTCATCGCAAAATACGGCTGGATTGTCTTACCACATCCATCATACAGTCCCGATTTAGGGCCTTCAGACTGCCATCTCTTTGAGCCTCTGAAAGATGGACTACGTGGCGAATATTTTCGAGACTCGGGTGCCGTTTTCAAAGCTGTAGGGAAGCGGTTAGCCCCAGCTGGTCCAGATTTTTAGAAGCGCGGAATGCAGGCTCTGGTTCAGCGTTGGCAAAAGTGCGTAACGCATGGTGGTGACTACGTGCAAAAATGAGAGTCTGTAGCTGAAATATTGCTCTATTTAGCTGTGCTGATGTTATTTATATATCTGCTGTAGTTTCTATGAATAAAAATAGGAAGCATTACTTTCGGAACGACTCTTGTAGTATACACGTGTAAAATATTCACCATTTTAATACGTTTTCACAATGGTTAACTTCGTGTAGAGCTAGCGACATCATTCAATGCGGCATGGTGTTCTGCACAAATTTCCGAGCTGTTAAGCCTTTTGTTTGCGATAATGGCGCCCGAAATTCCGGGAGCCCGACAGTTCCGGTAAACTGGTTTTGTATCGCCGCTGCCAACACGAGCGAGCAGTCGGGGCAGAATGCAGCGCACGCATCCGGCCGAGACAAATTGTACAAATTGCCCTACCCGTGGTTTTTCCACCGACAACTTGTAAATTATCCACGAATCGTTCTCGATTCAGCAATGCGTTATTTACTAATGAGGACAATGTCCTGAAACGTGCTGGAGACACTAAGGGGCTACCTACCGGAACACAAGTAGAAAGAATGGATAAAATTATGAAAGCACCGCCGATGGTTACAGATAAAATGGAGAGTGTTTAATAGCTTTGTAGTTCACATTTGTCACGATCATAGGTTTCTTTTCATATCTTCGTGCAGTATTAATTATGTATTGAACCAAATACAAATTTATTGAGAATATAATTAAGCTGGAGATATTTTTCTTCACGGTAATACGGTCTACTGCGGAAGTAACACAACGTGTATAGAATATATTTACCAAAGGAGTTTTCAGACCCTGACATACAGGGTGTGACGGGAATAGGCCTAACAAGCAAATGGTCCAATAAGACATGTCGAAACCTACTCTGAAATTTTTTACACAGCAAGAAGACAAGGAAAGAAATGCACTGACAAAAATTTAGCTGCTAAGAGACACTGCAAGTATTAAAGAAATAGCTGAAAATTGCCAAATTCGTAGCGCGCCAGGAGGTAGTATAAACGTACACCCCTACTGGCACTGTAGCAATTGCGCATGCGCAACTAGGCACACACACACACACACACACACACACACACACACACACACACACACACACACACACACACACACAACATGATCGTAATTTGTAAAGGACGTTTCAGGTTACCATTCGTTGATAGTTTCTCTGACGCTACAGCACACAGTTACTATTCTCTCGAATTAGCCACTCAAGTAACATCTATTACAACTTATCAGCCGCGCGGGATTAGCCCAGCGGTCTGGGCGCTGCATTCATGGACTGTGCGGCTGGTCCCGGCGGAGGTTCACGTCCTCCCTCAGGCATTGGCATGGGTGTGTGTGTGTGTGTGTGTGTGTCCTTAGGATAATTTAGGTTGAATAGTGTGTAAGCTTAGGGACTGATGACCTTAGCAGTTAAGTCCTTAGATTTCACACACATTTGAACATTTTGAACAAATTGTCAGTTGCTTTTTGGAGTATTGATAACTACTGACAATACAGATGAAGTTGAATTAATATTTATTGTGCTTTCGTAAGCCATGCCTGCTAATAGTACCTTCCTCTTTCTCCCAGATTCACACTAATGTGGAATCAAATTAACGGTCTCACTTTAGCAACTATGAAATATGAAGATCGTGGTTTCCAGCGGATATCATCTAATTCTTCTGAGGACGTACATATGTGTCATTTTTTAGTTGGTTTCCTCGACACTCATTCGAATGATATCGACATTTCGTTTGAAATTCTGGATACGTTAGAAGAAATAGTAAATAACCGTGACGATTCCACGAATTATTGTTCGGACTACGACAGTTGTGTCAGTAACAGTTCTGAAGAAGAATACCTTCCAAGCCCAAAGAAATAATACAGGTACTGCAACAGCTTTCAGCGACAAAGAAAAGGCAGTGAAAAATATTGGTTAAACGAAGGAGGGTAAAACAGCTTGAAGCTAAGCAGTGTTAAAAGGCGTTTCCGCTTCGCAAAGTAGGAGCTTGAACAGTAAAAATGGAAAAATGAATTACATTAAGTAAGAAATATGTGCCAAACGGAAATCCGAAACCGTCTGAATTAAAAACTGTTCGAAAGATTTAGAACTGCTCGTGAGAGGATATGCACCGTCACCTTCGAGACTGGGCCCTCCGAATTGCATCTGGCATGAATATTGCTAATTTTCAGGCTTCTTCGACCTGGCTACACAGCTTCAAGAAATCGTACTGAATAGGAAGTCGCAAAATTACCAAGTTTACGTGTAGAGCATTTGCCAGTGATAGACAATGTTACAGAGAAATCCATAGGTGACGTAAGGTCAAAACTTGCTGTTACCCCGCAACTGCTGCTTATAACACTGATCAGTCAGGCTTCGTGAAAGAACTGCGCTGTTTACCATTTCGGGGTAAAAAAAAGGCGGAGTCGGTTGCCCAGTCAATGAATGCAATGACACATTCTTATACGATAATGCCGATTATAATTATGAGTGGTTTACTGTTTCCGCAGCTGTATATCTGTCTTTAAGAACCGCAAGTCAAATTAGGACCAATGGGCTGTTTAATTCCAAAACTCTTGTAATCGAACTACCAAAATCTGGAAAAGTGGGAGGGAATAATTTTCAACATTTTGTTCGAATCGTATTCCTACCAGCTGCAGAACCTCATGCATTGGTATAGGTGGACATAACGACGCCTCTGTTTTTGTGGAGGATGACGAAAATTCTGTAGACGTAATGTGGATTCCGCCTGGAATCAATAGTGCGATTCAACCTCTCGATAAAGAATTTTTTCGAAAGTGGAAAGCACTTTTTAGGAAATTATCAGACAACTTCATTTCCGATACCTCTCTCTCCTTTCAGGTTTATCAGCGGAACAGTATTCTTAAGCTCCAGTCATTTGTGCATTACCAGTTTTCTTCGCCAACCTTTACGACTTTGATAAAGTAAGTCTGGTATGCTGCGCAATATGCAGAACAACGGCCGGGACCATTTCTGACTTCATCCCAGTTCCGTCTAAATAAAACTAGTGGCTACTGCGAAGTGCCTGACTGCAACAATTTCTCCTTTGTCCGATGTGCCTGTTGCAAGAAAAATGTTTGTTTTTATCATTCAAGAAAAACTTCGCATTTTTGTGACGACTACAGGGAAAAAACAAAGAACTGTTTCATTGATACTCAAATGTACAACATTCAAACATTACTATATGGAATGGCCTACAGGAATTGTTATAAAATTTAGTATTGTAAGAAACATTTCATTTCAACAAATTAGAAGTCCTCATTGATGGAGGTCGTCTGTGACATCAAACATTGGCATGACTTTATTTTCTCTGCTGGCCACTTTCATACAATACAAAGAAAAAGTTAATAGAAAGGCAAGAATAAAACTTTTGGGGAGACAAATAAAGCGTAATAAATCAAATCTGATGAAAGATGTAACAAAACACAAATATTTAAAGAAAATAAAAGTAAAACAGACCGATAATTATATAAAAAAGAAGGCACTTCTCAAAATTACATGTGTAAGAATTGAACTGTCGATATGAAGTTATTCAAAAAAATGTTCGTATCGTTGAAGCCAGGTTTTCACCGGAGCAAACAAGCTAATAAGCCGAATAAAAGAGAATTCTGCCTGGTAAATCCGGTAGGATTGTTGCAGGTCTTTCAACTGGATGCCACTGTAGCTACTTACGTGTCCCTAATCTTCCCCAATTGCCTAATCGGAAAATGGAGACATGAAGTCTAACGTGGAATCCAAATCACATGTCTTTCGTGGACACTCCAACATCTGTGAGAAGTGAATGCTCGGTTAAAAATCATAGTGAAAAAGGTGTGGTCTGAACGGGATTTGATCCCGCGCTCTGTGAATCAGGAAGCGCGCTTTGCCACTACACTATGTTTGTTTTAGAAAACCAAAAACGAAAAATAGCAGGAACATTAGACTTTGCAAGCATAGCGGAAAACCTAGTTGTGTCACCTCTTCAGATGATGCTCGATGTGGGTAATGAGTGTTCTGTTTATAAAATTCCTCTCAATGATAATGAGAAGCCATGGGAAAATGGCAGCCGACATACAAGGAAAATTTTGGACCAGTGCTAAGGAGAGATGGAGATGCAATTCCGTGTAAAGTGCACGATCTCCACGCATGTCACGCTTCCATACAAACTGAAACAAATTCTTCCTTCCCTGCGCCTTTTTGCATACTCCGTCTAGAAAAGTGTTCTCGACATGCAAAAGTCCTCGCTGAATAGCAAAGTTTCGCATCGTGGCTCTAACAAAGTAGTTGTATCCTGTATGCCGAACATTAGCTCCAGAAAATAAAAACTACTAAACGTTCATAGGCAATGTTCGCTACCTCGTGTTGTCTTCCGTTCCCTGTAGTATAAACGATCCTGTCCATACACAAGCGAATGGTAGTGAATGTTCTGCAAACGCTCATTCGCACGTGTTCGCTTCCACTCGCTCCATTGTAAACCAGGCTTTAGTCGCTTAAAATTGGTGTCTGTGAACTCCGGATAATTCCGCTACAAGGCGCTGCTGCGTGTGTGGATCTCCGAGTCGCGTCCGAGGCGGGAATGGCTGTACGAACTGCTGTTATAAGCTGTTCTGCGCGCGACAAAAATGTCTAACTTCAACATTTTTTACAGAATATTTGCAGTGCCTCTTAGCAGCTAAAATTGTGGCAGTGTATGTCTGTCGTTGTCTTCTTCCTGTGTAAAACATTTCAGGGTAGGTTTCGACATGTCTTATTGGACCATTCCCTTGCAAGTGCAGGTATTTTTGTGTGTCGTGCCTTAATATGTGGACACATCAGTGTGTTAGTTGTTTTTTCTCTGCATCGAATAGTCTTCCCACAGAGACTCCATAGACTTTACGATCTGATATAAAATACATCATATTTACACCAGTGACTGTAACACATTCGCCTGCCGGTGTGGCCGAGCGGTTCTAGGCGCTTCAGTCTGGAACCGCGCGACCGCTACGGTTGCAGGTTCGAATCCTGCTGCGGGCATGGATATTGTGTGATGTCCTTAGGTTAGTTAGGTTTAAATGGTTCTAAGTTCTATGGGACTGATGACCTCAGATGTTAAGTCCCATAGTGCTCAGAGCCATTTGAACCATTTGTAACACTTTCTTTATTTCAAGATTGCAATTTCGGCCTTAGGCTTATTATTAAATACATTCGTGACGGTGTTACAGCGTCACGAATGTCATTACTATGAAATAATGTAATGTATTTAAAATTAATGACAACGACATATAAATGTGTCAACTCATTTTAAGCTGCCATGGCTTAAAGCCAAAAAATCTGCACTTGATAATGGCGCAAGGCCGAAATTACAGTCGTGACATAAAGAAAGTTTTACAGTCACTGTCGTAAATATGATGTCTTTTATAAAGTTCTACATGATTGTGAATCCCAGGAATAAAAAGTTTTCGATCTAATGTTTTGCGCACTGTCCTGTTGTTCCACTGAGTAGACCGTGCCTATCAGTATACACTAACTGTTTTGCATCCGCGTGTTCACACTTCGACATCCGACCTGCTACATTAATGGCTTGCTCTTGCCACATGTACTTGGAGGTACTACCTAACTTTAAAAAACGACTTGTAATGGTTATACTTATTAGTCCGCAATGACGTATGTACCGATGAATGTTATTCAGTACGCCGTCCTCAGTCACCAATAGAAATATTTGTATTTATACCCAATACACCATGTATATCCTGATGCATGATTCATACCCATATAACTAATTGCATACTAACAGCTGACAGGCCCCCATACCAGACTGACCACGTCTGCATAGGGCACTCGTCTTCTATTGGTGTGGCTGGACGTCGACTTTAGGGAGCCATGTGGAAGGCGCAGTCATGGGTTCTCACTCACGGCTTTTAGTCTTCAACCACCCGGACCTGCGACATGCACATTTGTCGTCTTCGTACTGTCCACCCCCATCCAGAACTTTACCTCGGTGACCACCTACTTAATGTAGAGTAGACCTACCACCTTTTGGGACTGGTCTTTGACGACGTTGCTGGCGACATCCTAATATTATTCGATGCCTGAGCCACGCAACCTGGCGTGCTGGTCGCTCTATACTACTGCAGCTGCACAAAGCCCTTGTGTAGCCACGTCTTGACTGGGAGCTTGATTCAGCATCGCCCTCAGCATTGCGGCTGCTGGACCCTCTACAGTCTGCACCACTAAGGAGCTCCGCTTGCGACGGGTGCTTTCCGAAGCAGTCTAGTGAACAGCTTCGTCGCAGAAGCAGGCGATCATCCACTGCGGATTAGGGTACAGCAACTGCTTGCGAATTATACCACCCACATTCATAGTTCGCCACACCATCTAAATTACCGTCTCCTTTTCCCTAACACGGCAACGGCCTTGCCACAGTGGATACACCGGTTCCCGTGAGATCACCGAAGTTAAGCGCTGTCGGGCGTGGCCGGCACTTGGATGGGTGACCATCCAGGCGCCATGCGCTGTTGCCATTTTTCGGGGTGCACTCAGCCTCGTGATGCCAATTGAGGTGCTACTCGACCGAATAGTAGCGGCTCCGGTCAAAGAAAACCATCATAACGACCGGGAGAGCGGTGTGCTGACCACACGCCCCTCCTATCCGCATCCTCAACTTAGGATGACACGGCGGTCGGATGGTCCCGGTGGGCCACTTGTGGCCTGAAGACGGAGTGCTTTTTTTCCCTAACACGGCGATCCATCTCTCGTAATGGCGGCCCAGATCGGGGATTCTAATTTCAGTCTGTGTCCAGTCGCTTTTTACTGAACTCGACATTTTCCCTCTACCAACTTTCCTGCAGGTCCACTCACGTAAGCCTCCATGGTCCACGACTCAGCCAAAGCTTCATCTGAACCTATCGCAAGGCTCAAAAAGCGCTGTTCCAGCTGAGGCCCTCCGACGGAAATTTTTCTCTGTGCTCGGCGAGCTCCACGGCTCAGAAAACAGTCTACACTGACGGTTCGATGGTCGATGGTCAAGTTGGCTTCTCAATGTTACTTATAATCCGTCTTGGTTGCAAAATGTTTATTCATATGACCGGTTTCGATTAGTCTAGAACCATCTTCAGATCTGATATTTCAGGAGTAACCCGCCCACACACAGCAACCTTCACATGCTGATTATAAGTAACATTGTAAAACCACTGATTGCGGTTATCCCATCAGACATTATTATTGCATGTTGTCTTCGCATACGCTCACGCTAGCCATGCTGAATACTGCTTCTTGCCGGATAGCTGCTCTGTTTTCACGCACTCTTGAGCATATCCGCTGCTGCGTGGGGTGAGTCCTTCGTCACATGCAGCCTATAAGCTCTCGACCTGTGTTTCCCTCGCCTTTCTTTGGTAATGACTATCCAGGAGTCTCTGTATGCCCTCGGAAACAGTGGACGCACAGCGTCTTTCCTTTGGACCCCAGGACGTGTTGGGATGTCGGGCAATGAACTTGTTGACAGGCTGGCCAAACAGGTTACTGGTAAACCGACCCTAGAGACCGGAGGACCAGAAACTGATCTCCGATCTGTCTTCTGCCGTAAAGCATTCACGATCTGGCGCACCTTCAGTACACCAAATAAATTACTTGATACCAAGGAGACAACGAATATTTGGCTGTCATCCATGCTAGTCACTCACAGGAACTATGTTGTCCTTCGCCGGTTCCGCATCGGCCGTACTTGTTTAACACACGGTCACCTCCTGCGTCACGAGGACCCACCTCCGTGTCGCTGTGGCTTCCATATGAATGTCGTCCACAACTTGTTCCACTGCCCAATTTTAGGAGCTGTGCGGTGGACTTTTAACCTTCCCGGCAGACTGCCAACGGTGCTGGGACAGCTCCTCAATGGCTGACGTTGTTTCACGTGTTATTCGTGAGGGGGGGATTTTATCACACAATCCAAGGATGGCCGTCTCGCCTTGTCTCTTTGGCCTCCAGCCTCTCTTGTTTTACCTCTTCCTCCCTCTTTCTTTCCCGTTTGTTTGCCTTGATTTTCGTCTTTTCCCTGCCTGTGTTCCTCCAGCTTTGTCTTTTAGGCTTGATATTTTAGTGTGTTGCAGGGTGTCTGGCTCATTCTTTTTTTTTTTTTTCGGTAACCCAGCCCAGGCCATCTGTTATACTATTTTAATAGATCTCACTACTTTTTCCTTTTAGCGTACATTCACCTCATTCTGTTAGCTTCCTTCCTTTTGTCTTTCAGTGTGGTTCGAAGCTAGTTCTACGCCGTTTGTGGCAAAACAAGCGCTGTAGCATTTGAGAGATGCAGAGGCGAGCGAGGATACCTGGATCTACCCCAGCTCGCTGTTACTAGCGACACGTCACCACAACGCGCCTGTGATTAGCACACAAACAAGTATTGCACCATAATTTAAGAATGAAATTAAAAGTTAAAGTTGCTTTTCCAGACTTTGTCAGCATGTGCCTTAGGATATTCATATTTAACTGTCACATCTCAGATTGATCAGATGAATATTTTTTCCCTAAATACATCGTTTTAAGAAACAATAAGTTGCCCTAAATAATAAAGCTAGGAACCCAAAAATTGGCCATAACACAGTGATGGATGTCAGGATTAACTGGTACAAGTCTCAACGTGATTAAAGTAATTTTTTGGTCAGAATCCACGTTTTTAAGAAAAATTGAAGGAGCTAAATATTAGACTTAGAAATATGAAAATTTGTATGAAATTTCAGTCTAGTATAAAAACATTAATTATGTAACCCCACTGAGCTACTTCTT